>NC_089598.1:54907777-55207777 GCF_019320115.1 Miscanthus floridulus | reverse complement strand
CATTGACCAGCAGGACTTGTAAAAACGACCCGTGAAACCATTAGGCCCAGGTGCTTTATCTGGAGGCAGCTGCTCAATAGTCCTCCAGACCTCTTCTGCAGTGAAAGGGAGGCCAAGTTCTGCCAAATCATGAGTATCTAGCCCCAATTCAGTGAGGTCAACTGTATTATCCCTGCCCACACTTGAACCCAGCAAGCTATTATAGAAACCATCAATAATGGAAACTTTGTCGGCATGATTTGTGCATATTTGATCTCCAGCAACTGTCTTCCCAATGAAAATTTGATCTCCAGCAACTGTCTTCCCAATGAAAATGTTCCTCTTTCGATGGCGGGCATACAGCTGAAAGAGTTTTGTATTGGCGTCACCATCTTTTAGCCAGGCAATAGTGCGCTTAAGAGAAGCCAACGCTAGGCTGTGCTTCTTCAGGTTATTTTTGAGCCAAATTTCTCTCGCAGCGAGAACTCAAACATCTTGTGCAATCTCAAGCTGATGAAGAATTTCTCCGGCGAGTACAAGTTGGGAGTTTATATGTCCAACTTTCTTGTCACTCCAGCTCTGCAACCCCTTGCAGACAGCCTTAAATTTGAGGTCCAGGGTAATAAAAGGACACGGCCCAGCTGCTACAGAGTTCCATGCCACTGAAACAGCCTCCTGGAACCCCTCTAGCTTCGGCCAAAAGGCTTCAAAGTGAAATCGACGACGACCATCCTGGTTATCCCGCAGACCAAGTAATGGAGGGCAATGATCTGAGTCATTAGAAGCCATACTCTGCAATAAACAATTAGGGAATTTCTCCTCCCAATCCACTAAATAGAGGACCCTATCCAGCCTGACTAAAGTAGGGGAATGCTGCTGATTTGACCATGTAAATTTGTGACCAAGTAGTGGAATCTCCTTAAGAGCAAGATCATTTATAAAGCGTCTGAAATGCCCCATCGAAGCCCTGTTATAGTTGGCATTATTTTTGTCCTCATCCTTATATATCAAGTTGAAATCACCAGCTATAACCCATGGCCCTGTGCAGGCGGCTCTAATATCACGAAGTTCCTACAGAAACTGTATCTTTTCCTCATTTCCTTGTGGCCCATAGACGCATGTAAGCCACCAAGGTTGCCCCTCAGTTGGAGAGAATTGTATGGACACACTACGGTTGTCCACACGTTGAGCACCAGTTGTTCCAATATGCTGCCGCCAAGCTACCAAGATACCTCCACTAGCACCAGCTGAAGGGACTTCAATGAATTCAAAAAAATCAGAGCCAAGAGCTGACAGAAGAGTCCTTGTTACTGCCACCATTTTAGTTTCCTATATGCAGACAATGTCTGAACGAGATGAATCAACAATAGTACGAACCGAGTCTTGCCTGGCCAAAGAATTAAGGCCCCTCACATTTCAAATAAGAATTTTAGCTAGATCCATTGACGATATCAAAAAGACGACCACAACTCTCTGACAACCTTCTCACACTAATCAGCTACAAGCTCAATGCCCTCATTACCAGGGACAAACTCATCAGGGAGAGACCAATTGAATAAAGCAGTGAGGGCACAAATATGTGAATCAGGAAGGGGCTGACCGAACAGCTTGGCGTAGTCGTCGAGAGCCTGCTGGTCAATGCCTTCCTGCTCATCAAGAATGTCCAGGGCCTACATTGCCTTCTTCTTCATTCTTCTCTCCAAGTCTACAGGGCCAAATTCCACCTTCTTCCCAGCAAGCCGCCGGCTCTGCCGTGAAGCTTCACTAGGCGGGCGTGATTTGCCCTTTCTCTTATTTGATCGGGGGATAGGAAGCAGGCCGACTACACGGCGGGCCAACTTGTTGATGAAATCTGCCTGAGCGGAGAGCATGGGGGCAGCCACGGTCGTCGGCGGGGTCATCGGCGAGCCCACCATGCCCGCATTCAGGGGCGCAGTTACAGACACCGGTGGAGTCCATGGAGAGACTACCACGCTAGTGGCCAGGGGAAGAGCAGAGGGCCCCTCAGCCACCGACGGAGTCACCAATGGGACTACCACGCTAGCAGTCGAGAGAGGACCTTCGTGTCCAGGAGGGGGCGGGGGCTGATCCCCACCAGCAATCGAACCATCCTGGGGTGGGTGCACATGGGGGAAGCCTGCCGCCGAGGGAGAAGCGGCGCCCACTAGGCTGGAGCGCTTGCGCAGGTGCCGTCGAAGACAACGACGAGAATAAACCTGGAGAGGCTTTTCTGATGCACTCTGCCTTGGGGTGGGGTCACAAGAAAGGAAAAAGTCTACTTAATCCTCACCTTTCATACTTAGTCTATTTCACCCCCAACTATAAAACTATCTATTTTACCCCCAGAACTTTCTAAAACCGTCTATTTTACCCTCGGACGGTTTTTGACAGCGGTTGCTACAGTGCCGGTGGGTTTGAATTTTTTTTTATTTTCGGTGAATTTTTGAAAAATCATAGTAAATCATAGAAAAATCATAAAATAAAAAATCTAATTTTATTGGACTCCACATGAGTAGATCTACACAGTGAATATATAATACGGTATGCTTTGGTACAAATTTTTTTTGTAGCTTTAGATTAATTGGAAAATCTAATTTTGTCTGTAATTAATTAGAATTTATCTATAACTAAATTATACATAGTTCAATGAGTACGAAATTTTTACTATAGTTCAAGCATACAATAATTAGCGTACCATAAAAATTTCACCACAATTGGACCATAGAAGCTGCAGCTATGAATTATTCCAATTAATTACAGACAAAATTAGATTTTCTAATTAATCTAAAGCTAAAAAAAAAATTTGTACTAAAGCATACCGTATTATATATTCACTATGTAGATCTACTCATGTGGAGTCTAATAAAATTAGATTTTTCATTTTATAATTTTTCTATGATTTACTATGATTTTTTAAAAATTCACCGAAAATAAATTAAAAAAAAAAATTCAAACCCACCGGCACTGTAGCAAACCCGCTGTTATTGTAGCAAACCCGCTGTTATTGTAACAAAACCGCTGTCAAAAACCGCCCGGGGGTAAAATAGACTGTTTTGAAAAGTTCAGGAGGTAAAACAGACGGTTTTATAATTGGGGGTGAAGTAGACCAAGTATGAAAGGTGGGAGGGTTAAGTAGACTTTTTCCTCACAAGAAACTTGAACTCTGCGATAAGGGAGATCTAACTATTTACCACTCTTACGGTGGCTGCCTCTTCGTTTGTCAACTTTATCGTGTTAATTACAAAATTGCCCGAGAAAACAGTAATCAGACTAATATTTTGCCATTTTCACTGACGTGTCATGTCAGATCAGCGCGTCAGCGTGGAAGTTAACGCCTCCGTCTCCATTGACCAACGGCGCTCGCAACTGTTCGTCAGCTCCCCCTCATCCTGCTCCGCTTCTCCTCCTTGTCCTCCTCCTCGTCCTGCTCTGCTTCACCACCGGCGCGGGCGCGAGCGCTGAACCGCCTCTCATGCCAGCCTCACATGTCATTGCCAACCTCGCACTGCTCGCCCCGCCTCTCCACCTGCTGCTACTGCTCCTCTTGAGCCCTGACCGCGAGGGGAGGGCGCTAAGCTACCAAGGAAGTCGGTCGGAGCGGGTCGGTCAACACTTGCTGTGATGTGCAACCAAGGAAGCTAGCGGCCTAGGAGGAGGATCGAGGACGGACATGTTGGCGCCGCCGCTGGCCGTCTAGGAAGCTTGCTCGCCGCAGCGGCAATGGATGGTCGGAGGAGGGGCGGCGGCGGAGCTGCGGTGGGTGCGGTGGGGTGGCTGCTGCTGCTGTTGCTTCTTGCCTCGCTGTGCGCCCGCTCCCGCGGGCTCAATGCCGACAGGGTGCTGCTCATGGCCTTCAAGAACGCGGTCACCGTGGACCCGCTGGGCACGCTGGCCGGCTGGACCTACAGCGATGCCGCGCCATGCGCCTGGAACGGTGTCGTTTGCAATGGCTTCCCGCAGCCCAATGCCAGACTGGCGGCGGTCAACGTGACCTCCGCCTCCGCCGATGGCAACTCCGCGCCCGCGCCGAACGTCACTGCCGTCGCCGCTGCAGCGGTGGCGGGCGGGCTCAGCGCGTCACTAGCGGCGGCCACGGTGTCGCGGGTCATCAGCCTTGTGCTCCCCAACACGTAGCTCTCGGGGATGCTGTCGCCGGACCTCGGCCGCGTCGAGCACCTGTGCCACCTCGACCTCTCCGGGAACAGCCTCAGCGGCGGCCTGCCGGCCACGCTGCTCAACGCCACCGAGCTCCGCATGCTCTCGCTCGCGGGCAATGCCATCTCCGGCGAGCTCCCGGACACGGGGGCGGCAGCCTACGCACGCGGTCTCTAGGAGCTCAACCTCTCGAGCAACGCGCTCGTGGGGCGGCGGCCTATGCGTGCGGCCTCCCCGCCGCATTGTGTAGGCTGCCCTGCCTTGTCGTGCTGGGGCTCGCCAGCAACCGCTTTGCCGGCAAGCTCCCCATCGAGGGCCTCGAGACGTTGGAGCTCGTTGACCTCAGCGGCAACGGCTTCAACAGCTCCCTCCCGTCGGACTTCGGGGGGGCACGGCTCCACCTGCTCAACATTTTGTCGAACAAGCTCGCTGGCGTGGTGTCGACCGAGCTAGCCGCGCTCGTCCCAGCGAACGCGACGGTGGACCTGTCATGGAACAACTTCACCGACGTGATCCCACAGGATGGCCCATTCGCCGCGCAGCCGACGGCGGCGTACGAGGGCAACCCAAACCTGTGTGGGCCACCGCTGAAGCAGGCGTGCTCCATCCCGTTGTCGCTCTCGAACCCTCCCAACACCACTGACTCGCCGTCGGTGTTTGCAGCCATCCCCAAGAACCCCGCTCGTGCCCCGCCGGGAGCCCCGAGGCAGCCACGGCCATCCATTAGCAGGATGAGGGGGAGCTGACGAACAGTTGTGGGCGCCGTTGGTCAACGGAGATGGAGGCGTTAACTTCCACGCTAGCGTGCTAATCTGGCATGACACGTCAGCGAAAATGACAAAATATTAGTCTGGTTACTGTTTTCTCGGGCAATTTTGTAATTGGCACGATAAAGTTGACAAATGGAGAGGCAGCCACTGTAAGAGTGGCAAATAGTTAGATCTCTCCTAGGATAATGGAGGAGGGGGAGCGCCATGGTGAGCTCGGTGAGGTCAGAAAAGGATCTCCATCCATTGCCGCAACGACAGGCTGGCTCCCGAAGGAGCATGGCACCGTTGTCCGGCCAGGAGAGTTCCAAGCCATAGCCTCACCCAAGCCCACTGTATTTGTTGTTTTAGATGTGGAAGCCAATTGGAGATTACAGACTAGCCCAGAAGAACGAAGCAAGTCCTCCACTAGCCCACAGGAGGTCTTGGCCATCACCACCTCAATGCTGTGCTCGGGAGACAGACATGGCCTAGATACCTCATTCTCTCTATTCTAGGAATAGCCGGTGTCGCCGACATCCACTTCAAAACACATCAGTGTAGGAGAGGCCACCGAGGGGAACATCTCATTGGAACGAGGCGCTTCCAATTCAATCGCAGCCACCGCCACCTTGGGCCCATGCGCCACATCAATAAAAGCATCCAATTCAATTGTAGCAGCTGCCTCCTCGGGCCCATGCGCCGTATCAATGATAGAGTGGCAACCATCGCTTGGAAGGTCCCGCTCCTGAACAGACTCCTTGGTCCCTACAACCGTCGTCGGAGAGCACCCAATGATTGAGGGCCTATCCTGCCCTCTAACTGACCCCCATCCGCGAGCCAGCCTGGCCGGAGTGCCGCGAGCTAGCCTAGCCCGAAGCGCCAACTTGCGACGGACCGGTACCGGGCGGCGGCGAGGGAGAATGAACACGACGTCACCGCCTTGCTGAGTCATCACCATCGTCCCTCTCGTTTTGTATGATTCTAATTGCTTCCAACCTTACCGGACATATGTTTCTCTAAAGTTAAGACCTTCAACTTATGTGTAACCTTTAACTATTAATCTGTTTTGTTCCTTATAACTATCATATCTTTATCTTGCTTGTTCCGAAAGACCCACTTAGTTTCACTCATATTGTGGTTCTTTGGTCTCTCTACTAACTCTCATACTTGATTTCTAGTGGAGTTGTTCAACTCTTCATGCATAGTATTAACCCAATCAACATCCTTCCATGCTTATTCAATCTTCTTTGGTTCATGTGACGATACAAATGAGAAATGCTCATAAAATGAAGCTAATCTTGATCTTGTTTACACACCTCTAGAAATATCTTCAATAATAATGTCTAATGAATGATCTCTTGTTATGTTGGTTGGTTGGAGAATGAGAACATGATTGTTGGCACTTGATTGATCTACTTGAGATGATGTACTAGCCACTCATTGATCATGCACAATATCATGAGAGCCACTTGTACTAGAGATTGATCATGAGAACCACTAGTTTGCATATTTGGGTTAGAGAGCACTTGATTTTGATTATCTTGCACATCAATCATCTCTCTAGGCTTTATGTCACCAACATCCATGTTCTTTATTGCATTTAAAAATTGAATGCCTCTAACATCCTCCGTGTTCTTATCTTCATCTTGAGAACCCTTACTTTCATCAAATTCAACATCATGAACTTTTTTAAGAGTACCACTAGCCAAATTCCAAACTCTATATATAAGCTTTTCTTGTGGTCGAATATCCAAGTAAGAATCCTTTATCACACTTCTTATCAAACTTGTTCAACCTAGTGTCTTTCTTCAATATATAGCATTTGCATCCAAAAATCTCAAAGTATGTAATATTGGGTTTTCTATCATTCAAGAGCTCATAAGATGTTTTTTTCATCATTGGGTGACAATAGAGGCAGTTGCTACAATAGCAAGCCATGTTGATTGCTTTGGTCCAAAAGGAATGACTAACATTGTACTCACTCAACATTGATCTTGCCATGTTAATCAAGGTTCTATTCTTTCTCTCAACAAGGCCATTTGATTGTGGAGTGCACTTAGCTGAGAATTGGTGTCTAATTCCAAATTTATCACACAAATCTTCAATTCTTGTGTTCTTGAATTCACTCCAATTGTCACTTCTAACTCTCTTGATGGTTGTTTCAAACTTATTGTGAATTCTCTTTATGAATGTCTTGAATGTTGCAAATACATCACTTTTATCCACTAGAAAGAACACCCAAGTATATCTTGTGTAATTATCAGCTATGACAAATTCATATTTGTTACCACCAATGCTAGTATATTGAGTTAACCCAAATAAGTCCATGTGCAATAACTCAAATGTCTTAGATGTACTCATTATGCTCTTCTTTGGATATGTGTTATCAACTTGTTTCTCCGCTTGGCAAGAGCTACATAGTTTATCCTTCTCAAATACTACATCCTTTAAGCCCTTGACCAAGTCATGCTTGATTAGTCTATTAAGTTGCTTCATTCCAACATAACCAAGCCTCTATGCCATAACCAACCCATACTTGATTTGGTGAATAAGCATGTTGAGAGTTGGGTTTCACTAGCATTGAAATCAACTAGGTAGAGGTTTTCATATCTAA
Source organism: Miscanthus floridulus (assembly GCF_019320115.1). Taxonomy (NCBI): domain Eukaryota; kingdom Viridiplantae; phylum Streptophyta; class Magnoliopsida; order Poales; family Poaceae; genus Miscanthus; species Miscanthus floridulus. The sequence goes on along the minus strand of NC_089598.1, from coordinate 55,200,280 downwards.
AGCCCTTAAAGGTCAAATTTGAACCATCTACACTAATGATCTCTACATCATCAATTCCAAAGATGCACTTAAATCCAAGATCACACAATTGAGCTACTGATAATAGGTTGAAGTTCAAGCTCTTTACTAGTAGCACATTTGAGATACTCATGTCATTGGATATAACTATCTTACCAAAACCCTTAACCTTGCCTTTACCATTGTCACCAAATGTGATGCTATCATAACCATTGTTGCCATTGGTGTTGATTGAATTGAACATTCTTGTATCACTGGTCATGTGTTGAGTGCATCCACTATCAATAACCCAAAGCCTTCCTCCAGCTTTGTAATTGACCTACAAAAGAAGATCAATTCTTTTTAGATACCCAAACTTTCTTAGGTCCTTGAAGGTTAGTGACCAAGATCTTTGGTACCTAAATGGCTTTCTTCTTTGAGCCCACAATTGGTGTACCAACAAACTTAGCATGCACTCCATTCACACCCTTGGTAAGCATGTAACAAGAATCAAACTTAATTGAGGATACATTAGTTTGCTCGTTCTTGTTCTTGCAATATTGCTATACATGCTTAACTTGCTTGCATCTATTGTAAAATCGACCATTGCCCTTCATAAAACTAGCCTTGTGAGTTGTAAAAGCCACCTTACCTTTCTTGAGGTATAGCCCAATCCCTCTTTGTTGAGAGAAAACTTTTGGCTACCCAAACACTTAAGCAAGCGGGCCTCACCACCATAGACATTGCCTAAGGCGCGAGTGAGCTCATCTACCTCCTTCTTGAGAGTCTCATTCTCAACCGTTAGTGAGGCATCACAAGTGACACCATCACTAGTAGATGAGGTAGAAGTAGATGTGCTACAAGAAGGGTTAGTGGGAGCAACAATAATAGGCTTGTAGAAAGATTCATCAATAATATCATAAGTCAAGCCTACGTCACATGTTACAAGAACCCTCTCCTCATTTTGCTCAAGAAGAGTGGAATGAGCCTTTTCAAGCTTGTTGTGAGCTTTACCAAGCTTCTCATGGGCTTCCTCTAGCCTCTCATGAGTAGCATTAAGCTCATCAAAGAAATGTTTAAGGGCTTTTAGTTCCTTATACAAGTCTTTGCATTCCCTTCTCTTAATGTCCAAATAAGTCGTAGCATCTTCTAACATGTTAAAGAGCTGATCCTTGGATGGTTCATCCTCACCATCACTCTTACTATCGCTTCCACCACACTCATCATCGGATCGTACCTTAGTGGCTTAGCCATGAAGGATGTCGATGGAGTGTCGAAGAGCGAAGGCTTGTCATTGATAGCAATGCTTGCAAGAGCCTTCTTCTTAGAGGACTTCTTTTCATCACTATCATCGTCATCACTTGAGGAAGCATCACTATCCCAAGTGACAACTAAGAGCCTCCCTTATTCTTCTTCTTGAAGGTCATCTTGCTCTCCTTCTCTTTCTTTTCCTTCTTCTTGCTCTTCTTGTTGTCATCATCATTGTCACTATTGTATGGATATTCCGCAATAAGATGATCCTTGCTATTGCACTTGAAGCACTTTCTTGGTTCAACCTTGTTCTTAGATGATGACTTGTTTCTTCTTACACGATAGCCCTTCTTCATCATGAACTTGTCAAACCTCTTCATAAAGAGAGCCATCTTCTCATCATCTTCATCGTCACAAGTGCTTAAGCCTTCATCTTCACTTGATGCTTCTTACTTTGCTTTGCCCTTGCCCTTGGATGATGATGCAGCCTTGAATGCCACACTCTTCTTTTTCTCATCCTTTTTCTCCTCTTTCTCATTGTCATCTCTATATGTGTCATCGGTCATCACATCTCGCAAGATTTGGTTTGGTGTCATGGTGTTCAAACCACTTCTTACTAGCAATGTGACCACATACCAAATCTTAAAGGTAGACATCTCAAGAACTTGTGAGAGAAATCCTTGCCCTTCACCTCCTCACCAAGCTTCAGATCATTCACCAATACTTGGAGCCTATCAAACATCTCCGACACACTCTCATCTTCCTTTATTTTGAAGCTAGCAAACTTCTCCTTGAGGATGTATGCCTTGGCTCCCTTGACCGCTTGAGTGCCCTCATATGACTCTTCTAGATTCTTCCAAGCATCATGAGTCATCTCCAAATTCTTGATTTGCTCAAATACCCTTTGATTGATAGTATAATGAATGACACTAAGAGCAATGCCATTGTTTTGTAGCTTCTCTTCTTCGGTCGCGGTGGGTTGCGCCGAATTTGCTACCTCAAATTTTGTCTCCACCACTTGCCATATCTTTCTATTGATTGACTTGATATGAGTGGTCATCTTTGCCTTCCAATAGCCATAGTTTGTGCCATTAAATTGAGATGGCTTCTTGATGTTATTGATTTGAGCCATTTTATCACCGAAGGTTGTTAAGCCTTAAATGACGGTGATCATGGCTCCGATACCACTTGAAAGGTCCTAAATGGCTAGAGGAGGGTTAATAGCCTATAAAAATTTCTACAAAAATATTAAAGCAAGTGATTAGTACACTAAATGGCAAAAAAAGCATTTTGCTCTAACTCTAATCAAAAGGCAAGCCACCTACCAACAATTCTAGTTATCTATGATCACTAAGCACTCAATTGTTATGTCACTACTCTCTACACTAATTGAGCTAGCTAGAAACTAATTACAACTAAGAACTAGACTACTCAACTAGCTAAGCTACCACAAGCTCTACACAAGGTAAATACAAAATATAATACAAGAGAGTGGTAGAGGAGATATACCGTCGTGGCAAGTGATCAATCAATGGGTACCAACGAATACCAAGGAGACAAGATGACACAATATTTTTTTCCTCCGAGGTTCACTTGCTTGCCGACAAGCTACGTCCCCGTTGTAGCAATTCACCCATTTGAAGGTTCACAAAAAAATAGGCATCATAGGCCTAACCCGCAACTGGGTGCCACACAACCAACACAAGACGACGATCCATAAGCTACACACAATTCACTAGAGTTGCCTTTTATGATCTCCCATGGGGAAGGCACAAGAACCCGTCACTATCCACCGATCGGAGCCGGAGACAAGCACCACCCTTCGCTCAACGATCCTCGCTACTCTAAGCCATCTAGGTATCGACAAACACCAAGAGTAACAAGAGAAATCCACAACAAAACACAATCACCAAGTGCTTCTAGATACGATCACTCAAAGCAATGCACTTGGATGCTCTCCAATCTCACCAAATGATGAATCAATCAAGCAAGATGAGTTAGAGAGGAATGGCTAGACTCACAAGGTTGTATTCTCAATAGAAGTGGCCAAGAGAATGAGCCATGGCCGGGCCAACCACTATTTATAGCCCCCAAATGAAATAGAGCCATTAGGGTCAAAAGGGGGCTCTCTACACATCGACTGAACGCGCTGATCGGGGTGACCGAACGCGCTGCACCTAGCGTTCGGTGCATAGATGTGCGCCACATGACACCTCCATTCTAAGTCCACCGCTCGATCTCAACGGCTAGCAGCCGTGCGCCAATGGTTAAGTAACGACCGGACTTAGCAACGTGCGACTGGATGCGCCAGCCTAGGGTCCGGTCACGCGCCCCCCCGCGCCCATGAGCCAATGACCAGACTCACTGCTCAATGACCAAACTTGGCAAGCCTCGATGTTCGGACGACTCTAGTAAGGGTCCAGAGAGGAAAATTTGGGACCAGACGCGTCCGATCAGAGATAACGGACTCGCCCTACGTCCGACCTTCACGAGCTCACCTCCTACGCGCCACGTCACAAGGACTGGATGCGGAAACAGTAACCCCATTGGGTCTGGTCCACCTTCAACACTTGGGGTCCAGTCATGAACCCTGATCAACGCTACCTCTAGACTGCATGACCGGAGTCCCCGGTCAGGGTCTGGTCCTGCTGAAGACAGGGTCCGGTCCCCTGCAGCTGCATGTTTACTTCTCCAACTTCTTTACCCTTTGTTCCCAAGTGCTAACCACCAAGTGTATCACCATTGTGCATGTGTGTTAGCATTTTCTCAAAGCATTTTCAAGGGTGTTAGCACTCACTAGAATCTAAATGCATATGCAATGAGTTAGAACATCTAGTGGCACTTTGATAACCGTATTTCACAACGAGTTTCACCTTTCTTCATAGTATGGCTATCTATTCTAAACCCACTCACAACCGCTTGATGTCTTGAGTGTCAAAATAAAATGCTCCTATCAATTATACCTTTGCCTTGAGCCATTTTCTTTCTTTCTTCTTTTCCAAGCTTGAGCACTTAATCATTACCATGGCCATCACCATCATCATGATCATTATCTATTTGCTCCAATGCTTGGTGTGTACTAACCTATCTCATATTCACTTAGAGCTAAAGGTTAGTACTTAGGGTTTTATCAATTAGCCAAAACCAAACTAGTGCTTTCAACCGAAAGCTGACGTCTTAAATATGGCAGAGTATCTTCGTCCGTCCCTGACTTCAAGTTAAATATTTTTAACTTTGATCAAATATATATAGGAAAATATTAATACATAATTAGTATCATTCAATAAATCGTTGAATATATTTTTCATAACAAAATTATTTGGAGATATAAATGTTGCTAATATTTTTTACAAACCTAGTTAAACTTAAGAAAGTTTAACCAGCATGCATCCCATAGTGACACTTATTTTGGTACAGAGGGAGTATTTGTCATTTCATCCTTGTTAAAATGGCCATTTTAATTTTTCTTTTAGGCTCAATTTTGTCCTAAAACTATGAGAGTGACTATTTTAGTCCTTAAACTTTTCTTCGGCTCAACTTCATCGCTTATACTATATGGAACACAGCGCTGTCACACCTTACCAGTTCTAGGACTACCCACGATTCAAGATGAACAGTCATCAATAGGTACTAATAATGTTCTTGGCGTCATCCCTGGCTATTAAATTGGATAGCACACTTTCGATATTTATATCTATATTTTAAAATGAATATAAATATAGATTAAACATCCTCAAGTATGAATAATTGGATCGTTCAGATTCAATATTGATATTATACTGTTCAATTATAATTTTGTCTTCATATTTCATTAACTAAATAATATTTTTAGGTTAAATAAATACTATTTTCGTTCACAATCAGTTATTAGTTGGCCTGACCCTGGAAATAACTAAGGAAAAAATTGTAAATCTACCATTGTTCTAATTCACATATGTGTTCTTAAAGTACTATTTATAGCAGCTATAATTATTCCCACAAAAGTAATATAGTATGATATATACAAACAGTGCCATTACAAGGTAACATTTAAATAACACGTTAGAATTGTTAATGGCCGCTAAAGAGTTTTTAGACGGTCTACTAATGATGTTTTTATCTGGATATTAGTTTTCTAATCTCCAATCGCAAGTGGTGCTAGAGCTTACCAGGCACCGGGCTGCCATCCTATTCGGCCATGTTCGCTTGTCTTATGAGCCGTACTATTTTAGCGAACGAACAGTGTTTTTCTCTCACAACAAATTAACGAACAGTACTTTCAGCCATGGCTTTTCAGCAAAGCGAACAGGGCCAATACAACAGAAAAACCATAATTGTGAAAAAAATGCCCCCGAACATATAGTTAGGGTGTGAAGATGTATACAATGAGTTTTCTAAAGCCATTACAATTTTGAGAAACCATATTAAGTCTTTCAGCATCTGGTTATCTAGCATATAATAGGAAAAAGGAAACATACATGCATAGACATAATGCACAACAAATTCCGTGGTCTACTTAGTTTCGTGAAGTGTAGAACAATTTGCATGAATACTCTCAAACATGTTAAGGCTCTGTTCGGTTATCTGGGATTGATTCCCAGCCGGACCCTTTCCTACACAAATTTGTACTACCGAGGAATAGTTTCAGGCCTGGAATGGCCCGTTCCGCAACAACCGAATGGGGCCTAAAGGGTTTTAATCTGGATTCGACTTTCCTAAACGAATGTTTAATAACATACAACAAAACCATCTTACAATAAAATTTGAATACATAAACAGTGTCAGAGTTCAACACACTGATTTTGTTGCACCCCACTACAGAAAAAAGAAGATGAAGATACACTGACTTACGAACAGTAGGAATGATTTCCTCAAACTTGCTCCCTGGGCACGCTTGTGTTCTTGAAACACAAACAGCACACCTTGAGCAGAAAAGCACGACTGTCTTCTACTTTTTGTGACATTTTCCAATGACTCGAGAGATAACAACAAGGAATACAAGATATATTACGACGCCAGCTACCAGCAAAAAGACATAGATCGAAGTACTGAGTTTCCGGCAGCTTCCTGCAGCAAAAGCTGTCATGACAGACAGCAGATCCAGTATCATAATCAGGAGCAGTACCTCAAGTCGGACAGGTTTCTTCCTAATAGATTTACTCAGCAGAAGCATTATCACAACAATAGAGGCCATGAAGGAGATAGCATTGAAGCAGAAGAATGTCTTGTAGCGTCGATGGTTAATATCACGGAGAAGTGGATCGCCTGCAAAATGGCCATTGTCATCGTCATCAGACCTGAATCCACCAGGCGGATTCAGACCTGCTTGGTATGTGACAGAGGCTGCTAAAGTGGCAATAAGCATGAGACTCTTATGTCTCTTTCTCTCTCTTTTTTTACCACACTCTTTAGTTTCCGGCGACTCAGGAATAATCTCTCGCCTAACCTTCTCTGTACGAAAAAAACACCTTTGCAGATATTCCATAAGCTGTTGCAGACATTCCATAAGTTTAGCCAATGGTGTTCGTAGTGTTTCATACATCGAAGATAGTAGGACTTGAATCACAAGGGATACTAGGACAGCCACAGCAATGATGATGACAAAGATGGATTGCTTTTTATACCTGCAGCTTCCTGCAACATAGGCCACCAAGAGGCCAACTAAACCGACCACCAAACACACTCGCAGTGCATAAGATTTGATTCCACGCTCACATGATTCCTTATTCACAAGTAGTATTGTGATAGCAACAGATGACACAAATGAGATTGAATTTGAGTAGTAGAACACATCATATCGCCTTGGGTGATTGTCCTGAAGGATTGGGTTTCCTGGTCTGCCACTGACATCTTTGTCATCAGACCATACACTGCCTGGAGGGTTTATACCAGCTTGGTATGTCACAGTTGCTGCTATAATAGAAAGTGTCAATAGTAGATTACGCCTCCGTTCCAATTCCTTTGCCTCAGTTTTATTCCCTGTCTGCTTGTGGCGTAATTGAAGAAATGCTGACCACACATTCCCACACGAGAGCCGCTTTACTTTATCTGGAACCAGTGGAGAGATTATATGAATCGCTAGAACATGAAGAGGAACATAAGCAGGCACAAGAAACAATAATACTGATGTGGAAATTGACTTATTTGGCTCCCTGCAGCTCCCCATGACAAAGGCCCCAGTTAAGGAAAGTAAGTCCACTATCATAGCTAGCTGCAATACACGATATTTTGTAACCTTCCTGCTCATAGTCTTGTCCAGGAGCATAACAATGATGACAATAGATGCCACAAATGCAACAGCATTGAGATAGAAGAATGCAATGAAGCGTGGATGGTCAGTGTCCTCGAGGACGCGATCACCAGCTGAATGATTATTCTCAGTTCTTGACCAGAAGCCACCTGGTGGATTCAGACCTGATTGATATGTCAGAGATACTGCAAGAATAGCAAGAAGAAGCAGATATGTGCGGGTCTTCTCTAGATGATCTTCAGTTGAATTTCCATGAGAATTTTTATCTGGTGCTCCTTGATGGCTGTTTATATGTCCATTCCCATTCTCAAGTTCTGCATTATTGTTAACGCCACCATTTTCAATGCCAAGGTTACTATACCCCATCGAAGTCTGTTGCTCTGCAGATTCCACATTAACAATGGTTTCTGCAGGCAAAGAAGGCCTTTCATCCTCTATGACATCATTAGTGGCTCCATTAGAGTCACCGGCTAACATAGTTTGTTCAGAAGAGCCAGCTGCTGGCATATCAGTAGTCCTGACATCAAAAGAAGATTTCTCCTTATTCATACCTATAACTTGTTGTCTATCTGCAGACACACCATTGCAATCTGATGTTTCCTGGCAGCTGAATGATGATCGCTCTGTGCTGGTCAGAGACTCCTTCATATTTGCAACTAGATGGTTGTCTGTAGATTCATTGTCCATATTGGACACCAGATCCTTGGTATTTGCTGATTGTGGACTGTTGACTGATGTATGCCAAGAGTTGGAGAATGATTCCTCACTGTTTTCTGTTTTCCGGTTGTCTTCAGGCGGATACTCCACAGAGGACTCAGTATTTGAAACATGCTGATTTACTGCATGTTCACCTGTCGGTGCACCTGGATCATGGACTGAAGCCTGGTGACATCTTGCATTAGAACCCTCCTGATCTGCATTGCTCAATCTATTACTACCAAAATTTGATGAGAGCACACTCATGCACCGTTTAGTGCTTGATTTGATCTTTTGTAGGCATTCTGCTACAGGACCGTAAGCAAAGATCCAAGCTAAAAGGACAATGCAGATCAAAACTATGATGACAATAAACATAACATAGAATGATGTTGCTACATCCCTACAGCACCCAGCAGCATAAGCACCAATCAGGAAGAACAGGTCAGCTAGCACACAAACAATCACTGCTTTTGACCTTATTCCATGCCTGCTCAATTCTGGGCTCAGAAGAAGTATGATTGTAACCAAAGACGCCACAAAGGAAGTTGAATTGCAACTGATAAATATATTATAACGGGGCAGGTAGTGACTGCGAAGAACAGGAGTAGCTGGACGTTGCTTGTAATCATTTTCAGCCCAAAATCCACCTGGTGGACTCAACCCTGCTTGGTATGTGACAGTAGCAGCAAAAGTTACAAGCATCAGAATAAACTTCCGAGCCTCCTCAAGGTCTTTTTTCTCTTTGTGACTACTCTGCACATCAGGAATACCCAATTTGGATAGAATTTCATTCACCTTGGTCGTCACCTTGTTTTTGAATGTTTCTGGAACAATCCAGGTGGATACTAGGATGTGAATCAAAATATATGCAAAAGCAATAATGAATAGAACCAATATGTAGATGGATGACTTGAGTGCCCTGCAGCTCCCAGCAACATAGGCTGCCATCAGACTGAATAGGTCCACTAGCATGGTAAATTGCATCGAACGGAGCCATAACTCCTTCTTGGTCACTCTCTTGCTTAGAAGCAAGACGATTAAGACAAGAGATGCAGCAAAGGCTGTTGCGTTGCAGTAAAAGAATATCTCATACCGCTGGTAGAACTCAACACGAAGGGCAGGGTCACCAGCTTCATGGCCATCTTTGGTTGTATTCCAAAATCCTCCCGGTGGTGTTAATCCAGAATTGTATGTCACACCAACGGCCAAGCTTGCAAGCAGTACCAAATACTTCCGCAGTTTCCACAAGAAATCAAATTCAACTGACAAAGACCTCCTGGATGAATCACTCATGGAGTCCTGCCCGTCGTCACCACCAATGCCAGTGGCCACGGAAATCTCACCATTGCTGTCACCATGGGTGTTGCTGTATTCTTCATTGCTTGCTTCTGGAGTAGTTGTGGAGTTGGTCAGAGCAATGGCATGCTCTATTTGCACAGTATCCATATTGTAGCTCCTCAACTGAGAGCGCAAGTCTCAGCTGCCCTCTACCCTTCCATTTGCAGCAGCAGTAAATAGCTCTTTGAATGTGAAAAGATATCTGAAAGATTCAGAGTCATAGGTGATTCAAGGAGTGTTCTGATTTTTGGAACAAGAACAATGGCAAAACAAAGGATGCAGGGAGGAAGAGAAGACTTGGTGAAGAGTGAAGTCAATGTCACCAACATAAACAGAGCAAACAGTAGCAATAAATTATTGTGTATGCTTCTGTGGCTAAGAAACTAACCGAGTGAGAGTATTAACAAGAAAGACAACTCATCATTAGAATCCGAACTGGGTTTTGTGTTAAAAAAAATATACTATGACAACCAAAGAAACAAATGGAGTTTTTTTTTTTAAAAAAATAGTATGTTACAAGCAAAAGATGTATAGAAATTTCTACTGTATATACCACAATCATGAAAGACATTAACTGGAAACCGTTGGCTACTGGCATTTTGGCAATGCTAAGTTACATACAGGTCTACAAAACGAATGAGTAAACACTGGGAGGAAAATGAGGACATACCTATGGGGAAGACATCGCGTTGCTCATGCAGTTACATGGAAAGATCAAAAGACATGATATAATCACTCTGTAGCCGAGGTGGAAAGTTTAAGCTAGCATAGAGAATTAGAGAGCAGCAGATGACTTGGCTTCTCGGACTGGCGAGCACATTTGTAAGGACTCCAAGAAGCTAAGCTATTGAAGAGCCTATGGATGGTGCGAGTGTGAGTGTAAGAGGAAGCAGAGAAAATGAATATAAGAGGGAGGAGACTTGAGACCAGGTGGAGTCAATGCCCCCCCGAGCCAGAGGCCAACACCAGCGACAAGTCACCAACCATGTCATATGGTACCTATGATTGAATGGGAAATTAGCTGATTGTAATGACCTACTAAGAATGAACTGTATATTGACCTGCAAGTTTATTTTCCATTTCTTAAAAGAAGAATAAGACTCCGTTCGCGTGTCCTTAAACCCGGCTTGATCCGCTTCTTTTTTCATCCGGAACAGTGTTTTCCTCTCACAAATTCCTCCAGATTCCTCCAAATTCCTCCAAGCGAACGGGGCCTAAATAGCTAACATGCTGCTTCCCTGGATAAAGCATAAAGCACTGTTTAAAAAAAGGAGTGCCAACAAGCTGGTTGACATGGACATTATCCAATCCAGAGATGATCTGTTTCAATATTATAATATACCAGAATACATTAGCTTGTTGGCTGCCAAACTAATTGAATCGTTGGGTAATGGTAATGGAATTGCAAGGTACAACTAACTGGGTACTACCCCATTGTTAGCACCATACCTCACCTAGAGGAAAATGGAAATACTTGTATAACAGCACTCCGTCACCAGTACTCACCGGAATAGTAGAGGCCCCGACAAAGACAGACCGTGTGAACTGGCTGCTCACGCCGGCCGGAGAGCAAGTCCACTCCAGAACAGGTTGGACCGGCTGACTGGTGGTGCCGTAGGTTCACACCGTGGTGTCCCAGCTCAGCTCAGGCATCCACTGGTCCCCGTGTCTCCGCCGAGCAGTTCTGCTCGGTGAGTCACCGTGCCCACCTGCCACGTTGACTTGGGCATCTGACAATTCCACTGCGCGTCGAGGCTCGCTGGTCTCATCCGGGGCGTGCGGAATCGTGACGTGACGTCCCGGTCGTGCTTTCCTCAACGGAGGCCAAGCGGTGGACGCACGCGCCCGCGGGGCACCGGACTTGGTGTCTGTATGCCGGCGCTGCTTCGCCTGCTGGCAAGCGCGGGGGCACCCACCTGGGCCGGGTACGTCCACCGCTCGGGCATTTGTTCGAGCACCGCCGGGGGGTCAGTTGGGGCGGGGAAGCACCGTGGCTCGGTCCGGCATTTCGTCGAGCATCGGCAGGACAGGACGCCGTTCTGGGGTCCGGCCAAGTGAACATGGCAAATGAATATTCCCTCCAGCGGATCCACTGCTGCGTGTCCAGCAACGTGAGGGCCGTGCACAGGTCCGCCTCACGGCGTGCAAGCGCTTGCGCTGCTGCGGCCGTCGGCCGTTCGCTACAGCAACAAATCAACTTCATCCAGTTTATCAGCCACGGAAACCACCGGCCAAAGGCCCCGCATTTGTACCAACACCAGCCGGCCGGGCGGGCAGGCAAGGGCAGAATCACTGAACCTGCAGGTGTGTTAAACCTCACTGTACTAGGAACATAACGTGCGTCATCAACGTTCAGAAATACTCCATCCGTCTTTAAAAAAAATGCAATTACAGATTTAGAGTTAGTCAAACTTTTTTTAACTTTAACGAAATTCATAAAAATAATATCAACAATCATGTCTCCAAATAGGTTTTCTATGCAAATATATTTCCTAATTTATATGATAATAATTATTCTCTTCATCACCTTTTAACTATAATTCTCACTTTCTAAGAAGCCAAGCATACTCAACTTGGATCAAATATACAAGAAAATACCACTACCTCCGTTCCATTTTATCTGGCGCACACACATATCAAGATTCAAACTTTAAAAACTTTAACCAATAATTAGGCTAATAATTTTTTACTATTATAATACAAACTTTATATGATTAGATTTGTAAGAAATTATACTATCCAATGATTATAAGTTTATAAGCATAAATAATATAATGTAAAGCAAATGAATGATCAAAGTGTAATCCAGGAAACCGTATTATTCTAACTTGCGCCAGATAAAATGGAACGGAGTAATGTTTATGAGACATAATTTGTATCATTAGATAGATCATTAAATCTATATTCATAATAAACTTATTTGAAGATACAAATGTTGCTAATGTTTTCTATGAACCTAGTTAAAATTAAATAGGAACAGAGAGAGTATTCAGTGTCATAAACATTGGTATTTTACATATACATTTTGTCAAACTTAAATATGTTTAACTTTTTGGAAAGCGAGAATTGCATTCGTGGATGAAATATAAAACAACATTGCCAAACATCAACAATCCAGTGGCAGCAGACATTAAATCAACACCACCAGCAAACCAGCAGGCCTTCCAAGCAATTCAAAAGCAGCGGGACTATTTCCATGACCGCGGTCACCGAAATGACAGAAAAATAGTTGAGGTGATTTCAAAACAATCGCAAAAAAAAAAAGAAATAAAAAGAGGAATAGATCCATGGCAGGCTCAGGCATATGCGGCAAAAATCATGAAAATAATAATCTCCAGGGCTGTAGTAGCATGGGCTATACTGGAACCTAATAACACATACATATACATATGTGGGAAAAATCAAAGATCTGTGGGGAAAACAACTACAAAGCTGATGAGCATACTGCACCACTGGTATCCATGTTCGTTTGAACTCAAAATACATTCACCGAAACAAAACCACAGCCATCATTTGAAGACAATACAGAAAAAAATATTTTCATCCTAACAATGCTCCCACAAGAATGGGACCGTCTGAGTTCAGACTCCAAGACTATGAATGGCAATGCCTTCGCACTATCAACTTCCATGTCAGAACTGAGAACAGAGACCTCAAAACGGAGTACTCGTATCATGTATACAGTATACACAACATAATTTCAAGCTCAGGCATACGGGACAAACAGAAAATCGCGATATAGTCTCCAGGATTTGCTTGTTATAGCATTGCATAGATTGGAACCAACGGCATACACATGTAGCCTCAGGATTGCACTCATTTTACAATCTAAAAGAAATGAACAGCATACAGCATCGCTAAATTTCAATTCAGTTCAAACTCTCACAACATAACATACAATGAAAAACCAAATACGGACACTATTTGCAGATAATACAAGCAAAACAAACTTTTAAATTAGTACAATTACCAAAGGGATGGAACCATCAAACTTGGTCTTCAAGTATCAGTGTGCTTGTTGTAGAAGCGTGACTAGGACTTCTCTGAGAGGAAACCTTATTTCTCTCCGTCGGTTTCAGACATTTTGCAATGCCACTTGACAAAAGAACTACAATCACAAGGTATACCACAACACCGAGTACTAGAGCATACACATAGACTGAAGTCCTGAATTTTCTGCAACTTCCAGCAGCAAAAGCTGCCATGAGGGCCAGCAGGTCCAGTATCATGATCAAATGCAATACTTCAAGTGGCACAGTCTTCTTCCGGGCAGATTTGTTCAACAGAAACATGACTACGACAATAGAAGCCATGAATGAGATAGAGTTGAAGCAGAAGAATATTTCGTAGCGCAGAGGATTAATATCAAGAAGAACAGGATTGCCTGCCAAATGTCCTTTGTTATCAGACCACAATTTACCAGGTGGTTTTAGGCCAGGATTGCCTTCCACATGGCCTTCATCATCGTCAGACCAGAAACCACCAGGTGGGTTGAGACCAGCTTGATACGTGATGGAGGCAGCTAAAACTGCAAGCAGCATCAAATACTTGTGCCTCTTTCGAACTTTTTTCTCAGGACTATCTGAGCTTTCTTTCTGTTGAGAAGTAGTTCCATGCCAGGCCTCATCCTTTCCAAAAAGCAGCTGAAGCAGACGTTCTATAAATTGTCCAGTCGGTCCTCTGAGACTATCTTGTGTTGAGGAGAGAAGAAGCACTTGAATCACAAGGGCAATCAGAACTGCAACAGCAATGATGATGAGATAAATAGATTCTCTTGCTTTCCTACAGCTTCCTGCAGAATAGGCAATCAAGAGGCTAACCAAGCCCACCACCAAACACACTCTTAGTGCATAGGACTTGATACCATGCTCGCAGGATTCCTTGTTCACAAGTAATATTGTGACAACTACAGATGCCACGAATGAGAGTGAGTTTGAGTAGTAGAAAACATCATAACGCTTAAAATTGTTGTGCTGAAGGATTGGGTCTCCTGGTTTACCACTCACCGCCTCGTCATCAGACCATACACCTCCTGGAGGATTCATGCCAGCTTGGTATGTGACTGTTGCAGCTAGAATAGCAAGCATCAATAGTAGATTACGCCTCTGCTCCCAGTTCTTGTCATCAGCATCACCCCTCTGGTTCAGCCCAAGCTCACAATCATTACCATTAGCATCACTTCTTTGGTTGTTCCCATTCGAAGGCTTTGTCCATATATATCTGCAGGATAAATTCTCAATCTTATGTGCAACAAACTTTTTGCACCCTTCAGGGATTACATGTATTGCTATCAGAACATGAACAGCAACATAAGCCAGCACAAGGCACACCAACAGCCAGATGTATATGGAACTCTTTCTGTTCCTACAGCTCCCCATAACATAAGACCCTGTCAGAGCAAGAAGATCCACTATCATTGTTATCGGCAGTGCATATCGTTTTATGACCTTGTTGCTCATCCTCTTATTCAGGAGCATAATAATCATGACAAGGGATGCAACAAAGGCGATAGCATTTAAATAGAAGAATGCAATATAGCGTCGATGGTGAGTGTCCTCAAGGATGGGATCACCAGGTAAATGATAGGGACGATGATGAGTGTTCTTAGGGATGGGAACACCAGTTGAATTATTGTTCTCTCTTTGGGACCAGAAACCACCTGGTGGATTTAAACCTGATTGATACGTCAGGGATACTGCAATAATGGCTAGAAGAAGAAGATATGTTCGGGACTTCTTCAGATGTTCATCAGTTGGGTTGGAACCAGCATTTACATTGCTGGCATTTTGTCTGGGAGCTACTTCATGCATGCCAATGTTGCCATTCTCAATAGGTCTAGAGACATTATTGGTTTCGGAACTCTCTATCTCAATTGCTTCCAAAGTCTCCTCAGAAGTTTTTTCCTCTTCCTTGAAACTGTTGGTGGCTCCATTATAGTTATTGGATGCAATGTCGGACAAGCACTCCACGGCTGTGGATTCTTGATCATCAGTAGAGAAAGATTGCCTGATCATACTTTGAACTCTATGGTTATCTACCAATTGATGCTCATGATTAGACATACCAGCCACAGTTATGGGAGTTTTAAGATCATCCACCAATGAAGATTGTTCCTCCATATTTGCATCTTGCATGTTTTCTGCAGGTTGACAATCAGAGTTAGACATATTGGTATTAGTATTTTTACCTTACTAAAATCTCATAAAGGATTACCTGTTTCAGTTTCAGACATAGCCTCGTTTGCAACTGAATTTGGGTCTGTAGACTGACCTTCCAGGTTGCACGTGACATTGCTGCTATGCTTGTCATTCACAAATGCATGCTCTGAGCTGGACACAACCCCAGTGTCTGTAGGTTGTTGTTTGCCTGGACTCTGCTGCTCCCCAGGGGAGTCACCCTCTTTAATATTTGGATCTTGCTGATGGTATTGAAGCTGGTATTCTGGTACCCTAGCAATTTCTGGTTCTGCTGCATCTTTTATGCAATCTGCAGTTTGCTGATTACTTGCAATAGAATTCTCTCCCTCTGGATTTCTTGATCTCTTGCTGCCAAAATTCAATGAAACGACCCGGCCAAATTTATCCATGTACCACATAATATCTGGTTTGATCTTTCCAAACCAGCCTGATACAGATCTGTTAACAAAAGTCCCAGCTAAAACTGCAAAGCAGATCCATACTACAACAGCAATCAAAATAACACAGACAGATGTCGCCACACTCCTACAGCTTCCTGCAGCATATGCTCCAACCAGGCCAAATACGTCGACAACGACACATACAATCACTGCTTTGGATCTGATGCCATGCCCACTCAGTTCTGGGCTCAGAAGCAGTATGATTGTGACCAAAGACGCAACAAAGGAAGTTGAGTTGCAAATAACAAAAGTATTATATCGAGCAGGGTTTTTACTGCGAAGCATAGATGTAGCTGGAATTTTTATCACCGTCTTCAGCCCAAAAACCACCCGGTGGACTCAACCCTGCTTGGTATGTCACAGTTGCAGCGAAAGTCACAAGCATCAAAATGAACTTGCGAGCTTCCTCTAGATCTTTCTCATGGGAGTTGTTCCTTTCACTCCTATGAACATCACACCTGGATAGAATCCAATCTTGCACAGACACTGCCATATCTTTCAGCCATTTTGGAACAAATCTTTTCTCCGAAACAAATTTTGGAACAACTCTCATAAATAGTAGGATATGGATCATAATATATGAAAACAGAAAAGACCAGAATCCAGATGTAAATGGATGACTTTACTGCCCTGTAGCTTCCAGCAGCATAGGCCCCCATTAGGCTAAACAGGTCCAGAATCATGGTAAGTTGCATTGAGCGGAGCCATAAACTTCTGCCTTGTCACATTTTACTCAGAAGCAAGATGATTAGGACAAGAGATGCAGCAAAGGCTGTTGCATTGCAGTAGAAGAATACATCATACCGTGGGAAGAACAGAGCCCGAAGGACAGGGTCACCCGCGTCATGTCCAGAATGCCCATCTTTGTGTTGTTCGACCAGAACCCTCCAGGTGGAGTTAATCCAGCATTGTATGTAACACTAACAGCTAGGATACCAAGAAGCAGCAGATACTTCCGCAGTCTCCACAGGAGCTCAAAATCTACGGTGACTCTGGATTCATGGCTAGGGGCTAGCAAATTCCTCCTGGTGGATGAACTATCAATGGATTCTTGCCTGGTGTTGTCGGTGACCATGGCAGGCTCCCCTGTGGTGCCTCCATGTGTGGTGCTGTCTTCACTGTGATTGTTACCTGCTTCCCGAGTAGCAGCGGTGCTGGCCATATGGCTGCTTGCTCTCCAACAAAGGTTGTTAACCTCGGCCTCTCAGGTGAAATTGCCCTCTAACCATGCATCGGAAGAAGAGAGCAAGGGATTCTTGGCTTAGAGAAGATATATCTGGAATAAGGAGAAATTCAAGGACGGTTCTGAACATAAAGCGAGGAAAAACTGGCAGCTGGCCAAGGAAGACGAAGACTTGGTGAGGTCAATGCCCCAAGCGAAGACGACCGGGTCTCTTTTTTTTTTTTTTTTTTTTTTGCAATTGGGTCTCTTTTTTTTTGAGAAAATTTATGATTGACCTCCTAGAAACGTAAATTTATCTTTGGATCCTGGGGTCGGCGTCAGAACTTATAGCTGTGAGGTAACACGTCTCGGCGCCATAGATCTTGACTCTGAGGTGCCTGGTCGTGCACAGCAGGGCATCTTAGATGACGTTGACATGTCCGGTACCTCGGAAGCACAGATCTTGGCTCCGAGCTCCGTGGATCTCGACTCTGAGCTCAAAGTCATGGATCCTGACGTCGAGCATGGTCACCATGTATGCATCTTAGCCGCTCTTCTTAACCCATGATCTAGACATGCTGTATATATGGCCTATATAAAGACGCATAAAACAATCACAAGCACGGTGAAAATCAACAGGGGAGTTAAAAAATTACGGCCTGCTGCAGTGAGCTGCTTCCAGCCCTTGACTAGCCAGCGCACTGCTCCACACGTCGTCGTCGCCGGCGAAGCCGTCCTGAAGGCTCATGGCGTCCTCGGGTAGCGGATCGAACGGCTCGTACTTGGCCCCAAGATGCCACGTTGACGGTAGGACCAGATCCCCGGCGTCCGGCGGCAAACCCAGCGAGTCGTAGCAGCGCGGGTCCACGCTGAACGCACCAAGCGCCTCCTCCGCACACGCGTCGTCGGCGGGGCACCGTGGCGGGGCGGCGCTTGGCTCCGCACTCGCCGTCGTCTCGGACAGCTCGCCAAACCCGCCGTCTTGCGTCGTGAACGGCTGATGATGATCCCGCGGTGGGACGACGATGAGGCTCCACTGTTTTTCTATACGTTAAACAGTCGGTCACCTACCGTTTAGCTATTATTCGGACAAAACGTTCCATTAAATAGGCTAAACGGTCAATTAAACGGAGTAAACGGGTAATTAAACGGAAACGGCGCACCACTGTGTAGCATTTACATGGTGTGTAAACGGGCTAAACGACCGTTTAGGCGAACAGTGCGAGGCTCACGTCACCCGACGACAACCCACTCGAGGTGTCGAGCAATTCCGGCACGACGACGGCGGTGCACCGCTCGATTATATATTCTCTCATTGACTGCACCTCATGTAAATTTTATAAAGGAGGAATATATTAAAGAAATAAATAACAATAGCAATTACCTATGTTCACAAGCATATGAAGAAACGACTACCTCCATTTATTCCCTCAGTGAACATACATTAGGCAGTCCTCACCATGCATGCATTTTGGTCACTCTTCTTTTCGTTCATCGTATCCTTTCAGTGGTGCCTCTTTAGTGAAATCACTTTTGCTCTCAACTACGAACCTCTCATAAAGGGCTTTCTTAAACAAATCAGGACCAAGAGAACCCTCCAACACAATGAAAGTTCCCTTCTCCTTTTCTCTCCCTCTGGACGACCCTCAAAACATTGGTACTGCAACAAAAGAAAATAATGGCCCCGTTCGCTTCACTGAAAAAGCCGAAACATTGTTCCAGCTGATTTGTTGTAAGAGAAAAACAATGTTCCGACTGAAAAAATACGAATTATAAGAGAAACGAACTGGGCCACTAGTTGGAAAGTAAGTAGCAATGCATCTAACATTGCGTATATATAGGCGGATGCAGGTTTAGTTGCTGTTTCAATGTGTTACAACTGGTCACAAGAAGCCTAATTTAACTGGTCACAAGAATCCATGCTCGGCATCAGGATCCATGGCTCCGAGCTCGGAGCCGAGATCCACAGCTCCGAGGTACCGGCCATGTCAACGCCACCTGGGATGCCCTGCTGTGCACGACTAGGTATCTCGGAGCCAAGATCTGTGGCGCCGATACGTGTTACCTCAGAACCATGAGTCCTGGCGCCGACCACAGAGTCCAAAGATAAATTTACGTCTCTCGGGGGACCAGACCTAAATTTTCTTAAAAAAATTCAAATTATAAAAAATTGGGCGAAGACAACAAGTTAAAGACCCGTTGAAGGCTCAATGGATTTCTTTCAAAAAAAAAATCTTTTAAGAAAATAAGGCTAAATGACCCCACAGACGACAACTTCCAGATGAATTATTAGAGCATGCATGCGTGACTTTTCAAGATAGTGTGGGGGCCCAGTCAACTCTGAGAGTCCATACTGGCTGGAGCTCAGATCAGGGACAGTAAAGTGTATGCCCAAAGTCTTTTTTTCTCTCCCAAAAACAGAAAGATAAACCCTACTGCTTCAGTCCCAGAAAAACTCCAATTCTAGGACAGAGAGTATCGTTTACTCCATAAAAGGGTAACATTTAGCAGCCACATACACACCCTAGTGACTGGATTTGATTGCTTGTTCTATTAGAGTTGTCTATAAATAAATAAGCACTTTGTTAGGCCAATACTGTAGTCCTCATATAGTAAACATGGAATGTATTGAAGGAATTAGGAGCAATCAGCATGATCGATGAGGACATCTCAGACTGGACAACACACTCAGTAGACCCCACCTCAATGCCCACGTTATGTGTAACTAAAGCTATCAGCTGGTGCTCTTGGCATATTAAAAGCCCAATGCAGCTGTGTCAACCAATAAGCTGTTGGTAAGCTGTACCTTTGTTTAATCACGACTCGATTGGTATCCAAATTGTTAATTACTTACGGTGGAGCTTGAACATCGAGTATCGTAAAAAATGACATCCCAAGCTCCGGTCAGTAGTGAAGTCATGAGGTACGTTCAGATTCAACAAAAACTCATGCCCAATTGCTAATAGCATATTGAGCTTGGTTTAGTTATGAAATGAATTGATGCAAAGATACGCAAAAGAAAAGTTGCTAGAATTTTTAATACCTGCGGATGACCGGAAGCGCCGAAATGGAATCTGCGGATAGCGACAACGCAAAGCATTATGCGGACCTCCCCCAATTTTTCCAAGACAACCTCCAGTTCACAGTTCACACCACCGGTAATCTGGCACTGCGCAATGCACCGAGTCACTGGGTGATGATCGAAGTTGCCTTCCCCCGTTACTGGCACTGGCAGCCTCCAATTGCAAGCATATTTCGCTCACCTCCGCGAGGCCAAGAAAAGATCCAGTTCACACCACTGGTGATCTGGCACTGCACCGTGCACGAGTCACGGGAATTATGGTTGAAATCGCCTTCCCCTGTTGTTCTTGGCAGCCTCGGATGTCCCGTCGCACGTGCACCCGCCAAGGCCGCGGACGGGGCCCGTACAGGCATTGCCACGAACACCTGAAGGGCACGGCCGGGGTGAGCGCCGCTGTGAGAAGGTTACGAGGCTGTCTCCAACACGAGATTACTGTGATACCCAAATCTAAAATTGATCTTTAGAAGAATACCTATAGCCTATAACAATATATATAAGACTTATTTTGGATATCAGGAGAGGCATAACCTAAATATGAGTATTCTCTCTTTTGAAGATCCATTTACAGAAAGAGTTGTCTTTTGAGTTGTGTTGTTGAAAAAAATAAAAATAAATATTGAATCTTTTACTTGTAACGCTATGAATGTATGTTGTATTTTAGGTCACGGAAGAGCCGGCCAAACGGTAAGGCGCCTCAGCCCTCAGCCACCCCCAGCAAATTGGGGACCGCATTGAAGGGTGAAGGCCAGCTTGTTGGGCGAGTCCGGTTAGGGTCCCGTCGACATCGAGCTGCAGCCTGTTCAACAGGCTATAAACGATCGTGGATTATTTACTGCTGACTGATTTAGTGTGAGAGAAAAATACTATTCCAGCTTATAATCTATGATCGTATACGAACAAGCGAACATGCTGCTAACATGCTGCTGGACTTTTATCTGAGCATGTTTCCTGCCGCTGCTGTAAGTGCCCAGAACATCTGTCGAGCATTGCCAAATACGCGCTTGCTTTGCTAAGGGTTCTAAAATGCAATGCTAAGGGTAGAGGTGGGAGTGAATTTTGTATAATCTAAAATCTAAAATTCATTTCTAGCTGTTTTGATATATTTGGATAGAATCTATCTAGATTTTGAATATCCGTCATTATTCTATCTACTAAATCCAAAATACATTATTAACTTAAAAAAAAGTACTCCCTCCATCTACAGAAGAATGCAATTCTCGTATTTTGAGAAGTCAAACGTCTTAAACTTTGATGACTAAAATTATATGAAAAGATACTAACACTCATGAGACAAAAATAAGTATAATTAGATTAGTTATAGAATAATTTTTTATAATATATTTATTTAGAGACATAAATGCTAATGCTATTTACTATAAATTTGATCAAACTTGAGCTAGTGGCATGCTTCTCATAATTACATTCTTTTATGGACAGAGTATCCCTTTGTCTTAAAATAAAAGACTCTCTGGTCTCATCAACTGGTCCTACTTAAAGGGGTGTTCGGATCCGGTGACTAAAATTTAGGAGGTGTCACGTGATGGTGTCGTATGAGATGTTCGGATACTAATAAAAAATAAATTATAGAATCCATCAGTACTCCACGAGGCGAATTATTAAGCCTAATTAACCAGTCATTAGCACATGTTTACTGTAGCATCACATTATCAAATCATGGACTAATTAGGCTTAAAAGATTCGTCTCGCAAATTAGTCGTAAACTATGTAATTAGTCTATATTTAATACTCCATGTATATGTTCAAACATTCGATAAGACAACGACTAAAATTTAGGAGAAGAAACCAATCACCGTGTCACTGGCCACGTAACGGTGCTTCATTTTCATAAAGAGCTGCAGCGGCAAGCATCATGTCAGAATAGCAATTAATTCACTCAACCAGGCCACATCTCCTCAAAGTCACCTACAAGTGGGCTACATTTTTTCTCCCAAGACAGACATCGATGCATAAGGGCCTATTTAGTTCTTAAAATTTTTTGCGCAGTACCTATCACATCATATCAAATCTTGCGGCACATGCATGGAGTACTAAATGTAGACGAAAAAAAACTAATTGCACAGTTGGATGAGAAATCGCGAGACGAAACTTTCAAACCTAATTAGTTCATAATTAGACACTAATTACCAGATACAAACGAAACTGCTACAGTAGCCAAAACCTAAAAAAATTTGGATCTAAACACGCCCTAAACTTTGCTCAATGCTAGATTTTACAATGCTTCAATTCCATCCTGCTGTGTGTGGGCATCAATGCTCAAACAAAAGAAGGGGTCTGAAGCATCAGTAAAAATAGCACAATGTGGATAGCACTATGTAAAAAAGTTGATTACAGATTTTTAGAGAAAGTCGGCCTAGCTGGGTTTGACATACGAACCAACCTGGAAATCTTGTTTAGCTAGGTTTGCAACACGGCCTAGCCGTTTTTGTCTGGCTAGAGTTTGTTGTTTTTAATTAATAATTTCATTTGATAAATTTTAAAGTTTATTCACCCCCTCTAGACATAGTCTTAGTCCTTTTAATTGTTATCAGAGCAAGGACTCACATCTAAGAGACCAACGCCTTGTTCGCTTACACTTATCAGCTATGAAACAGTGTGATCCACAAAAATAGTGCAAGATTTTGGGAGTGTTTGAGACTGCTCCACAAACTCCACCGTAAAGTAGATCCACAAAAAAACTAGAGTTTGTAGAGCACATCTTTAGGTGCTCTCACAACTCTAACATTTTTCCTCGAACAGAGTGCGTAGAGCTGAAACCGTTTGGCTAAAAATATAGAGTGAAGCTAAAAAACGCGGAGCGAAGCAATCCCAAACATCCCCTTAGTTAAGTCATTACATGCTGTATTTTGTGACTTGGATCAATTAGATCAGCTCTATTAGTGTAAGATTTTGATTTATTTTCTTTGTCAGCGGCTCTTGTTTTGAGAAATGAAGATATTGTTTTCTCGTTCCTTGTCAGGTCTATGAACTTCTCCATGGGTTCTGCAGAGGCTTCAACAAATATTGTGGAGTCCTCCAAGCTACAATCACTACTACAGACAAACTTTTCAGAGACGGTTGCTTAGTCCGACTCTACCTCTACATCTTTAGAATGAACAATTTCTAGAGACAATTATCCAACTATCTCTAGAATTGATTTATAGAGAAGGTGAAAGCTCTAGTTTGGTTTTGGTTAATTGATAAAACCCTAAGTGCTAACCTAGTTTATCAAAGTGATTATGAGATAGATAGCACTACTCCAGGTGATGAAGCAATGGCGAAGATCATGACGATGGTGATGGCATGATGATGATCAAATGCTTGAACTTGGAAAAGAAGAAAGAGAAAAACAAAAGGCTCAAGGCAAAGGTATAAATAGTAGGAGCCATTTTGTTTCGGTGATCAAGACACGTAGCGAGTGTCATCACATTTAGGTTAGATAGCCTTACTATTAAGAGGACTGAAACTCGTATTGAAATGCGGTTATCAAAGTGCCACTAGATGCTCTAACTCATTGCATATGCATTTAGGATCTAGTGGAAGTGCTAATACCCTTGAAAATATTTGTGAAAATATGCTAACATATGTGCACAAGGTGATACACTTGGCGGCTGGCACATTTGAGCAAGGGTTAGAAACTTCACCGGCGCCCTATACAGAAAAGATAGGGGTTCACATAGTGACCGGACGCTGGTGGTGCAGTGACCGAACGGTAAGGTCTAGCGTCCGGTCAGTGATAGCAGAAAGCACACTGTCTCGATCTTGTGACCGGACGCTGGAGTGTAAACTGACCGGACGCTCATGGTCTGAGTCCGGTTAGTGCAGACGTACGGTGATGTGAGACGCATAGAGGAAACATTGAGTGACCGGACGCAGGGTGTGTCCGGTCGAGCGTCATGAAATGTCGCGTTTGGAACCTTATTGAAAACGACCGGACGCTGAGATACAGCGTCCGGTCACTTTCTAACTGACGCGTCCGATCATCACTTGATCGTTGAAATCAGGCGATCGGCGTTTGAAGTCGATGACACATGGTGCACATCGCACGACCAGACGCTGAGGTCCAGCGTCCGGTCAATATGACCGGACCGTCCGGTCGGCCCGTGTTCAGTGCAGTGAGGAGCCCAACGGCTCTATTTCGTGGAGGCTTCTATTTAAGCCCCATGGCCAGTTCAAGCTCACTCTCTTGGCCATTTACATTGGCATAGTAACCTTGTGAGCTTAGCCAAAACCCTCCCATTCATCTCCATCATTGATTCATCATCTTTGTGAGATTGGGAGAGAATCCAAGTGCATTGCTTGAGTGATTGAATCTAGGTACCTTCCCCGACGGAGCGCCGACAGGTAACTCTAGTGGATTGCTCGTGTCATTGAGTTACCTCACTTGTGGGTAGGTTCTTGCGGTGTCCAATCGTGTGGACGAGGTTTGTGCAACACCTCTTAGCCGCTGAACCACCAAGTGTTGGTCGACATAACGAGGACGTAGCGTGTTGGCAAGCACATGAACCTCGGGAGAAAATCGGTTGTCTCTTGCCATTTGGCATTCTCTCGGTGATTGATTTCATATTCATCTTGTGATTGGTTCATCCCTCTACATGGCGGTATAATCACCCTACTCACTCTTTTACATTCTTGCAAACTAGTTGTGGCAAGCTCTTTAGTGTAATTAGAATTGAGAGCTTGATTTGTTATTTAAGTTCATCTAGTGGAGCTCTTTAGTGTAGCAAGATTGAGAGCTCTTAGTGAGTAGTATCATAGCAAGTTGTGTGTCTAGTAATCATTACAACTAGAATTGTTGGATAGGTGGCTTGCAACCCTCGTAGAGCTAGAGCAAGTTTGCATTTCGCTATTTGTCTTACTAATCAAATTGCTCTAGTTGATTTGTAGAATTTTAAATAGGCTATTCACCCCTCCTCTAGCCATATTAGGACCTTTCAAGTGGTATCAGAGCCATGGTCACCGTTTGATTAAAGGCTTAACAACCTCGGTGTCAAATTATGGCTCAAGTTGTGTTCAACCATGTGGAGGGCAAACCACCATTCTTTGATGGCACATGCTATGATTATTGGAAGAGAAAGATGAGGATGTATCTTGGTTCAATCAATGATCAAGTATGGGAAGTGACTGAGAATGACTATGCTATCATTGATCCCGATGATCCCACCAACCAAGATAAGATCAACAAGCAATGCAATACAATGGCTCTCAACACCATATACAATGCCATTGATTCCAAGGTGTTTGGGCAAATCAAGGATTGTGAAAGAGCAAATGAGGTGTGGAAGAGATTGGAGGAAACATATGAGGGCACACCGGTGGTGAAGAGTGCCAAGTTGTATATCCTCAAGGATAAATTGATAAGCTTCAAGATGAAGGAAGATGAGAGCATTCCAGAGATGTTCCATCGTTTGCAAGTGATTGTCAATGATTTGAAGGCATTAGGAGAGAAGATCAAGGATGATGATGTCTCTCATCGGTTTTTGATGTGCCTACCTCCAAGATTTGAGATGTTGAGATAGCTCATCATAAGAGGAGGATTGAAGGAGATTACCCCTAACCAAGTACTAGGTGATGTCATGACCCAAGAGACATACCATATGGAAAGGGAGGGAGATGACAAGGATAACAAGAAGGAAGAATAAGACAAGAAGAAGAAGAGTATAGCATTCAAGGTTAGCTCATCATCATTCAAGAACAAGGGCAAGTCCAAGAAAGAATCAAGTAATGATGATGATTTTAGTGATATTGATGATGAAGCTATGGCCCTCTTTGTCCGCAAGATGGGAAAATTCATGAAGAAGAAGGGCTATGGTGCAAGAAAGAGAAGAGATCACACCAAAAGCAAAGAATATGTGAGAAGATGCTACAATTGCAAGAGCCCCGATCACATTGTAGCAAATTGTCCCTACAATAGTGACAATGATGAGGATGAAAAGAAGAAGCTAAAAAAGGATAAGAAAGAAAAGAAGGAGAAGAAGGAGAAGAGAATGACCTTCCAAAAGAAGAAGAAAGGTGGAGGCTATGTGGTCATATGGGATAGTGATGGCTCTTCGGATAGTGATAGCTCTAGTGATGATGACAAGAAATCTATCAAAATAGCACTAGCAAGCATCGCCATCAACGACAAGCTCTCCATCTTCGACACTCCATCAACATGCCTCATGGCTAAGCCTACCAAGGTAAAATATGATATGAGTGATGATGATGAATGTGAAAGTGATACTTGTAGGAATGATGATAATGATGATGATGAGGATAAGGAGTGCACCAAGGAGGAACTCTTAGACATGTATGAGAAAGTGCACGCTTGCAATGAGATGAAGAGAAAGGAGTGCAAAGAATTATGCAATAAGGTAAAATTTCTTGAGCAATCCTTTGATGAGCTCAATGCCACTCATGAGAGGCTAATGGAATCCCATGAGAAGCTTGGCAAAGCTCACTCTAAGCTTGAAAAGGCTCACTCCTCTCTTATTAAGCAAGTCAAAGTGGAGGAAGCCAAGGAGTAAGTGATCGTATCGTGTGATGTGGGACTAACTTATGATCTTATTTATGAATCTTTTTATAAGCCCATTGTAGTTGCTCCCACTAACTCTTCTTGTAGCACTACCACTTCCACTTCACCTTTGAGTGATGGTCTCTCTTATGATGCCTCACTAATGGTGGAAAATCAGACCCTCAAGAAGGAGGTGAATGAGCTCACTTGTGCCTTAGGCAATGCCTATGGTGAAGATGTCCGCTTGCTAAAGTGCTTGGGTAGCCAAAGGTTTTCTCTCAAATAAGAGGGATTAGGCTATACCCCCAAGAAAGGCAAGGTGACCTTTGTCACTCCCAAAGTTAGCTTTGTGAAGGGCAATGGTTGGTTTTGCAATAGATGCAAGCAAGTTGGGCATGTAGAGCAATATTGCAAGATTAACAAGAACAAGCTACCTAATGTATCCTTAATTAAATTTGATTCTTGTTACATGCTTTTTAAGGGTGCCAATGGTGTGAAGGCTAAGTTCATTGGTACACCAATTGTGGGCCCAAAGAAGAAGGCCATTTGGGTACCAAAGACCTTGGTAACTAACCTACAAGGACCCAAGCAAGTTTGGGTACCTAAAAAGAATTGATCTTCTTTTGTAGGTAAATTATAAAGCCGGAGGAAGGCATTAGGTACTTGATAGTGGGTGCACACAACACATGACCGGTGATCCAAGAATGTTCAATTCAATCAATGAAAACAAGAGCAATGGGATTGATAGTATCACATTTGGCGACAATGAAAAAGGCAAGGTCAAAGGGCTTGGTAAGATTGCAATATCCAATGACTTGAGCATTTCCAATGTGCTACTAGTAGAGATGTAACAACCCAAAAATCCACACACCAAAAATCACAACTACAAATTTTTTCTTAAGAACTCCTATGTGATGATGAGTGTCATATATAAAAACCCAACCTAAGAGATGCATTAGGTCTGACCCAACCAAGACAACACATAAGCATGGCATGCCATTTGTTGATTATGTTATTTAATTTCTAACAAATAAAGTGTTACATACATTGTTAATTCAAGTTGTGATTTGGACTTCCATTTGCTTTATGTTATGCTTAACAAATCCATTAAAGTAATAAACCATAAAGTTATTATTAAACAAAATTCCCTAAACTCCAATGAATAAGTTACCTCAGTTTTGAATTCAAATACTAAACCAAATTTGAAATCAAACAATGGAGAAGAAATGAAAAAAAGAAAGAAGAAAAGAAGAAGAAGGCCTCGCAGGCTCGGTCTACGCCAACCAGCCCAACCGGCCCAGCCCTTCACATCTCCTCTCCGCTGGCCCACGCGCGTGTAGTAGCAGGCCAGCCCCAACTCACGCGCAACAGCCCAGCTCGTGGCCCAGCGCGTCGCCCGTGCGCCCTGCTGCCTTCGCCAGCTGCTGCTGCCACTTGACCCCATGTGTCAGCCGCACATCGCCCACGCCCGCGCGTCTCCCCGCCTCCGCTTGCAGCCGCTGCCTGCTGGACCCCGCATGTCAGCCCTACTATTCTTCTTCCCCATGCCGTGCTCAACCACCGTGCGACCAAACGCCGACAGCACTGGTAGGGGCGGGCCAGGGGGTCACGCCTGGGGCATGCCCCTGTCACCTTTGTTCCATGCCCACGCAACCACGTGTGCGCCGTTGGATGCAAGCATGCGCCTCTGATCACGTCTTGGCCTCCATCCACTGATCATCGAGCTCCATGGCCGAGCTTGGCTATAAAAGCCCCAGCCCCAGAGCCCTAGCGCTCATCCCGTCGCCCGCCGCCACCTGGTGGCCGTCCACAACGCATCTGAACCAAGAGAGAAGGGGGAGAAGGGGAAGAAAGGGAAGGGGAGAAAACGCCGAAGCCACCATGGAGGAGGAGGTCGTCGGAGCCAAAGACGACATCGGCGTTGTCGTCACTAACGTGGGCAACACTGCACTGCACGGCTTCTGGAGCTACACGGCTGCAACTCTTCACTGCACCGCTATCCCCTCTTCCACAACACCCATGGTGAGCCCCCTTCCGGTCTCTCTTTGCTCGCCGCCGGACTCTGTCACACCAGCCATGGCACTCCACACCAGGAGCACGAACGCTAGGGCCATCTCCGGTCCGTGGGAATACACGCACCCACGCACACGTCCGTGACCGCACCATGATCACCCCGATGGAGCCCCGTGGTTCACCCGTGCGCCTCGCCATCGTCTTCATGACCGCCGTGGCTGCCGGGAAGCCCCTACCGGCCACATGAGAATCTGAGCCCCACCTTTGAGCCTGAACGTCCTCGCCGTGGCCCCATGAATCCGTAGAAACTTACATGCCCCCACCATGACACTACCCGGGGTCGTAGCCGCCTCATCGACGCCGCCGTCGTGCTCGGGAAGCCGCCGCCGTGGCCAAAGCCACCGGAGGCCCTGGAGGACCCCTCGACATGCCCAACATGCCCGTTGGAGCGTTGTGTCGCCCACGCACACCACAGAATCGGCCTATGCCGTAGCACCACGCCATTCCCACACGCCGATGGAGCTTGAGCCGCCGTTCACCGTGGCCAGCGCCTCAGTGAGCCCCGGCCACCACCTAGACCCCACCATCGCAGTCGCCGTAGCCTAGGGAAGCCTTTCCCCTCGCTAATTGGACACCAACACCGCCACGGAGGCTCACCAGTGAGCTTGCCGCCGGTAGGAGCATCGCCATGGGAGAAACAGGGGGGACACCCCCCCTCATTGGCCACCCGTGCATGAACCCAGTGCACGTGAACCACAGACAGAGAAGAGAGGGGTGGACGCGGCTCACCGAAAGAAGACGCGGTCCACCGTAGACCGACGCATCTGTCCACCGTGGACCGTGAGCCGTGGACCATGGCCCAGTGGAGGCCCATGGCCATGACATGGCTGCGTCACAGCATGCCACGTGTTTGGCCCCGCCTGGCCCAGACCGGCCCAACCCAAAGCCCGTTTGAGACCCGGCCATATTGATCGTTGACTGGTCAACGTTGACCGTTGACCTGGCCCCACATGTCAGTGACACGGACACTCTGGACCCACACGTAAGATGCTGATGTCATGATGACATCACGCGGGACCCACATGTCAGAAGCCAGCACAGCTGAGGTGACGTCATGTTGACGTCACGCTGACATCAGCTGCTGATGTCACACTGACATCAGCTGCTGACGTCAGCAGCCTAGGCCCCACATGTCAGTGACCCTGACTATTGACCGTTGACCGTTGACTCGCCATTGACCGATGTTGACTTTGATCGGACCCACCTGTCAGTGACCCAATAGCCTTTGGCCCCACCTGTCGGTGTGGATGACGTTGATGATGTCATGCTGATGTGATACTAACGTCAGCTGGACCCCACCTGTCAGCTTGGAACCGTGATGCTGACGTCAGCAAGCCACGTGGACCAACCACAGCATGACACGTGTCAGCCTAGGATTAATTCAGCCTTTTTCCATTTTCAGAAATGATTTAAACTTCAGAAATTCATAACTAAATCATACGACCTCAAAAAAATATGAAACTAGGACCAAAATTCATCTAAAATCAAGCTCTACGCAATGAACCCATGTTTGAGTGCATTTGGCTCTTTTAAATTTTCATTGCTTCTTTGTGCTACTCTATAGACGTCGCTAACGCGACTACAATGCGATCGTTTGCAGACTCGGAGGAGCACCAGACCGACGAGGATCGTGAGTACCATGAGGAGTATGGAGACGACTACACTGAAGGTGCCACATCCCACCCAACCTCGTAGTACCTATTACGCATGGCTAATATAGAACTGCTATTGCTTTACTTTACTGCTACAGTCATATTATGATAGGAATTGCATGGTAGTATGCTTACTTGAAGGCCTTTACCTTGATGCAACCTTACCCCTGCATACCCTGCTATTAGGCTAGACACACGCTTACTGCTATATATTTCATTACTTATACTTCTACAATGCTTATACTACATGCGTGGTGGAAACTAGTGTTATCTGGATTATGGGGAGAGTGCTGCGTGTGTGACTTGGGTGTGTGGAGGGTGAGGATTGTGTTGGCCAAGTTGGAGTATACGACGAGCCTGGGGCAAGTCTTGCCATGGGGTGCTACCTGGGCACCCCCTGGAAATGGATACCTATGGTGGGTAAAATGATATATGAGGTGGTCCTAGGTGTGAACCTATGATAGGAGGAGCCCAGGATGGAGGTGCTGTGGTGGCATGGTAAATGGAAACCCTGATGGAGACATTCTGGCTTGGTCACCCCTAAGGACTTACTAGTACTTAGATTCACCGGGAAGCCTTATGTACCACTCGCCCTATATGGTGCGGGACGGCCGGACTACTTGGTAGGATATTGCCACTACTGCTAGGTTGACAGCGGACAATGTAAGGAGGTACGGGGCGTAGAGGATTTCCCCCACACCCTTTCGAGACTTCATGGAGACCTTGTGGACCCAGCTCATGACTCACAGTTTCAGCCACCCTAGACTAGACTTGGGGTGTACTAGGGCTGAATGGTAGAGTGGCATTATCCTAGGCTAGCAAGCGGCCGGCATCAGCCTAGTTGACGACGGTCAGCGAGGAAGGCAGATCTTGTGGTTATGTAAAACCTCTGTAGAGTGTATGGTTGATCGATCGATACATGTGTCGACTTGTCGGCTATGGACCTTTCCTGGGTTTCACTTAAACTAGATAGCGAGATGAGTCCTTCTCTTCTTCCCCCGTGAGAGAGTGTTCGGTCATAGCCAGGGGCTATGGGCCTTTAGACAGTGCCGAGAGGGAGTTGGCCTGTCGACTGAGTGATGGTATGGTATGGTATGGTGATGGTGTGGAGATGGTGGTATGTCAATCCTCGGGATCGAAACCTAGCTCTGGAATGGGAATGGGTGGAATATGTGTGGGAATGGTGTTAAAACTTGACTATACTGTTATATACTTGATATGCTAAAATAACATAGGAAACCCCAGCCTTATAGGTTCCTTTTGACTATATCCAACTTGCATCCAATTTCCATAAAGCAATGCTCATAGGGTTGGGAGTGGTCAGTACAAATCGTACTGATAAATTTTGGCATTCAGGTTCTGGTGAGGAGTATAGCTCCGAGGAGTTTGACGGATGAGGGGTTCATGCCTATGCTCGAGTTTGGAGATCTTATCTTCAAGCTGTTCTGAATGAATGCTACTTTTGATTCCGCCAATGCGGCGATGTAATAATTTATATAATTCCGCACTATTTGTACTCTGATATTATCATTGTATGGATGTGATATTCGACTGGAATTTGGGTAATATGATCTACCACAGTCTTATTACACTTCAACTCTATGGTTTTCCCTTCACAGAAATTGGGGTTGTTTCAGTTGGTATCAGAGCCATACTTGACCTTAGGACGAAACCCTTAGAAATGGACGAAAGAATAGGACGTGAACATCCCTTCTTTCGGTTATATACCAACCCTGCATTTACTATTCTACAAGGCTTATCTATTATGGACCTGCTGTAACACCCCTAGTGTTTAGCTTCCACATTTGCACTACATTTCATGAACATGAGCATCATGCATCCCTTCGTGAACTTATAGCACATGAAACATAATTTCGAAACATTGCAACATGTTGTATATTTCATGTGTGTTGTTCTTTTATGAAATGTAAAGTGTGCAACACTTAAGTGCAACATGTGCCACTCACTTAGTGAAACAAGGTTAGTTAATACTATGCAACGAGATCATGAAACGTGTGAAACATGACTATGAAACATTTGCAACATTTCTTGTGTTTTTCACTGTTTCAGTACATACCTTGATTGATTCTTGTGTGACCAATGCGTGGTGTGGCTAGAAATGCTTGTAAGTAACTTAGTTACACATAA
The DNA here is from genome assembly GCF_019320115.1 of Miscanthus floridulus. Taxonomy (NCBI): domain Eukaryota; kingdom Viridiplantae; phylum Streptophyta; class Magnoliopsida; order Poales; family Poaceae; genus Miscanthus; species Miscanthus floridulus. Next base: position 55,167,522 of record NC_089598.1, on the reverse strand, counting down.
AATGTCTTTTGGAACATTGTTCATGTTGGTCACTGTAACACCTCGGGTGTTAGCCTTGCATAACTTGACTTGCATAACATGAGCATGAGCATCAAGCATTCATAAATCATCATTTACAATTGAAACATTTGATCGAAACATATGAAACATTACTTGTTATCTCGTGTTTCTTAGAACATATGCATATGATCATGTACAAATGAATGCAAGTGGGTAGTGCTAGTCACTAAAATACCTTAGCTACACTTAGGTTAACAAAAGGAACCTTGTTCATGAAGGCCACATTTCATGATCAAGCACTTAAGTGATATTTCATGTGTTGACCTGAATAGCTATATGAGTGACTACTACATAAAATGCTTAAATGACCTTGCAAATTGTTTTAACATGCTTAATATATCATTAGGAACAACTTTGGTATTTAGTGCTAGGGCTAGTTTGGTCATTTAGCCATGGTTTGAATGTGTATCATGATTTCAAGGTGACATGTTTGACTAAAGTTGAACTAGGTGTTAGGGACCTTGCATGGAGGAGTTCACTAAAGCAAAGTTATAGTGTTTGACATAAGGAACAACTTTTATTTTTGGGTCATGGACTGATTTAGCTTCTAACATGCTTGAATGGGTCCCACAAAAACCAGCAAAACCCAGCTTTCAACACTTAACAAATTTTCTAAGTGATGAATTGACTGACAGCCTGACGAGCCGACTTTGATCATGATTTTACTCAGTTTACGATAAGAATTGGAACCCGATCATTGAACAACAATTGTAACTGGTACTTAGGTCTACAAAGTCGGTTTAGTAACCTAGCGCTAATTCGTCACGGATTGGAAGTTAAGTCATCACCAAAACTCGCTGTCAGGCTGTTCCGATCGTGTCTGAACGAACTGAATCGCGAGCGTTCAGTGGCCGACACCGGCAGAACCCGCGCGCCGCGTGTCCCCGGCGACGGCCGCGCGTCGCCAGCGCTCTGTCCGCGCAGGCCACGCCGCGCCCGAGCGTGCCTTCATCACGCCAACGCCCGCCCGCACTCAGCCACGCTCCATTTTCACTTCGCCTCGGTCTCCTTCGCCGTCTCGCAGCGCCAGCAGCAGCCGCCGAGCGCCCGCAGCTCCGCCGTCGCCATAGCCATGCGCAGCTCATGCCTAGCCACTCTCGCACCACCGTGATAGCTCCACCGTCTCCCCAGCACCCCAGTGTTTCTCCTCGTGCCCGCTGATAGAGCCCGGTAAGCCACCGCAGCGCGTGTAGGCTCGCTGGAGTTCCGCCGTGAGCCCCATCGTCGTGGCCACACCGCCACAGTCCTCCTCCCGCTCCGTTAGCTAGCGCGCTAGGTCCCCCAGCGTTCATAGATGCTTGTCCACGCGTTGATTTGAACCACCGTAGCCCACGCCGGCGTACCGCCGTGGTCCAGCCCTGCCATTCCGCCATGGTCGCCGCCGTCGTCTCTAGAGTCGGCAATAGGTCCGGTCATGTGGCTCAGTAGGTTCGCCAGGTCATGTAGGTCATACCATGATGACCTCACCGCCGGCGAAGCTCACCGTCGACGAGCCGCAGCCGCGCAGTGCCCAGCAGCGCCGCTGCTCTGCTCCGTGTCACTGACGCGTGGGGTCCCCTGACCAGCGGGTCCCACCTGTCAGCGACAGTAGTAGTGAAGGCTAACTCATTTTGAATCCAGTTTTTGATTTGTTTTGTGAAATTTGTATCTTCAGTTTGGTAGCTCCAAAAATTGTGAAATAAATATGATTGTGTTGCTTAGGAAGTGTAGTATTTAGTAAAAATATGTTCTTGGCTTCAACAGTAGAAATTTCTAGAGATTTAAATAAGGATTTGAAATGTGCTTTTGAATGCATTCAAATTTGTTTATTTTATATCTAGAGTTCCTGTGCTCCAAAAATTATGAAATTTTTGTGGTAGGCTATTCTTGTCATACATGAGCTTGGGTAAAAATTTGAGGACCAGTGCATGTGTAGATCTATAGTTATAGATTTTTCTTTTATAAATAGTTAATCCTTGCATGAATTTTTATAAATTAATTATGAGTCCAAAATTAATGAAATTTATTGGAGGTGATACTAGTACCATATGGATGTTAAGAAAAATAAGAAATCTGTTGTTTGACACTTTTCAATAGGATTTTCCATTTATTCTATTTCAAGCCTTGCTTCCTTATCATTTTTGTATAGAATGTTCTACTTAGTAAAATAACATGAAATTTTTATAGTAGTCCTTTGATAGCATTAGTAAGGCTCTGTAAATTTTTGAGAATTTATTAAGCACCTCTGATATATTTATTATTTAACCTAGATATCTAAATAAAATAGTAAAGGCAATTTAATAAATAGTTTGGGCTTCACCATTATATCATCTTAACTGTAATGGGTATGCTTACACTGTTGGTAGGTTCTAGTTTGTCAAATTTGGAATGATTATATAAAGTAGAAGTATTCTTACTTTATATTGCATGTTAAATCATTTCCGGACTGATTTTAGAGTGTGATGAGTTACATGTTGAAACTAATGTAGACTGTAAAAATGGTTAATAACAAAGTTGTAGAGAATTTGATAAGCTTTCCAGAAAGTCCAGGATCACTGTTTTTGGATTTGTAGAACTCCCGTTATGAGTGAAACAAGTAGCTGCTGGTTGTGGCGTAGTCGATGCATTGTAGAAATAGTTAAGTAGTAATCGAGAAGAGATATGCACCTACTCAAACAACGCGATGCACTTGTTAACATTATGCATTCGTAATACTCATACCATACTCATGCATCTAGGATCGGAGGAAGAGATCACGTTGCTGGAATTCGAAGAAGCAGAGGAAGGGAACCCACAGGAGAATCCGCAAGCCCCCGCTCCCGAAGGCGTGGAGCAGAACCCTGAAGAGCTTCCGGAGTGCCCTGACCACCGCCCTACTTCCTTTCTACGAGGCAAGCCCCAGAGCATTATAAGTCTCCCAGTAATTTACAAATGTTTACTTACGTGTTTATGATTGATGCATTAGGTATAAGAGTTGAATGAAACCACTTGATGCATGTACATTCCTTGTCCAGATATTAACCCTTTAACCGATATAGGTCCAGGATCGAATATATGCTTAGCCATGCTTAGACCGGTAGAAGTCGGGTGATGTCCTGTCACCTGCAAGAGATAGGTGGATACCGGAGCACGGTTGGCTATATCTGCTATCGTGGAACAGAACCATGTGGTAAAAATAAATTGAGACCGGACGGGAAGTCGATAGAGAAGCAACAAGACATGGAGGTCTTGGGTGTGGATTTATCCCCGTCTGTGTCGATTAAGGACCGTACCGTTGTTGGCGCTTCTAACAAGATTGAACGCATGCCTCTCACTTAGCTGGCCGGATAACTCGTTCCGACCGCGAAGCCGAGTAATTCAACTCAGGCCGGGAACCGTTCTGTTGTGCGCTCCTTCCGGGGAACGATCAGACTGAGCCCAAGGGCAGGCTTGGCCTGAGCATCCTGGCATCTGGTGTTCCAGATTGTGTGGCGCGGTACGGACCCGCGAAATGTGTACCTGAGTTGTACCAAAGGTGACCTAAGACTATCGTGGCTGATAGATCTGGGTTTGTGTTAGGAATAAATTCCCAGCTGGTTGAAATCGATTCGAATCGCCGTCTCTCTCGGATAGTGAGAAACTTGGCTAGTCCCAACATCATAGCAACTATATTATGAAACATGATGGTTCAAATGAATATGGAATTACAATACCTGCTATGGTTACTATTGTATGATTCTAAATAATATACCACATGTTTGGCATAGGATAGTTGCTAATCTAGAAATGGATAGTTCTAATTAACTTGATAAAAGAATCACAATTGTACAACGGTTAATTGCCTTTTTCACAAAATGTTGTCAAGTTACGTCCACTTATACAGCCTTGCATAATCCTTGAAGTCATTTTATTTCTGGTTCATGACGGGTAAGTCTAGCTGAGTACCTTCTCGTACTCAGGGTTTATTTTCCCATTGTTGCAGATGGCACTGTGTATCATGGTTATTGCAAGAGTTGCTTCTATCCCACTGTGGATGAGGAGTAAGCCTTGGGCAGGCTTCTTTAGTAATTCCTATCTTTGCTTTTGTGGACCGTGATCTGGCTTGGCACTGTATCAAACTATGTTGGAAACTTTATCTTTGAACTTATTTGCTTTCGCTTTATTTACCAAACTCAGTTTGTAATGACTTTTTATTCGTACTCTGATGATGAAAAGTATCTGCGAACCGTATGTAATATGTGGCATGTATGTTGAATCTTGTACGATCTTGGTTGTTGTAAATCGTTTATCGAGACCCGTCGTGGTACTCGACGGACTACCGGGTTTATATGGATTCAAGTATGACAGTGCGACCGCTTGCGGATTGCCATTATACTTGTATTCTTATAAATTGGTCGGTTCTGCGACAGCCACTTTGACTAATTAGGTTTCCAAAGTCATGGTTGACCAAATTTGACCCCTGAACTCTTTTGTTTGACTGTTTAAAAAGTGCGGTTTAGGATGTTTGCATGTCGGAGCAACCTAAAGCAAAGATGTAGAGAATTATGTAAGGAACAAAAGTTATTTTATGGCCATCTCATGAAAATGTGCACAACATGTTCAATTTGGACCCACAAGCCAGAAATCAGGGCTGATTCTTCACTTAAGAATTTTTCTAAGTATTGATTGCAATTACAGTTTGAAGGAGCTGACTTTGGCTCGATTTTACTCTATATCCGTTGGGAATTAGTCCTTGGCACTTAAATAGAAATTGAAGATGGAAGTACGGGCTACAACTTTCATGTTCATTGTTTCCTCTAAAATGTCATGGTTTAGGAGTTAATCGATGTCAATGTTCGCCTGTCAGTCGGACTAGATGAACTCTGAATCGCGTTTTCAGAAAACCTTCAGTGATCATGGCCGACCGGTTCAAAAAGGCGACGACACATGTGTGCCACGCGTCGCCGCTCGCCTAAGCACGCTGGCCACGTGCCGTGGACGCCCTGGCACGGCCAGCCGCGTCTTGAGCACCCTGCGTGCCTGCCCAACGCACTCAACCGCTCCAGTTCGCCTTTCTTCGCCTCCACCGCGCGTTGCGCCAAGCAAGCAACCATCCGCCATTGCCAGCCGCACCTTCGCCTTCGCCTAGCTTCCACGCCGTTGCAAAAACGCGTTGCCCCATTCACCTAGAGCTTCGTCGTGATTCCCTTTACCATCTCCACCTCACTGTCGAGTCGATCGTGCCTCGGTAAGGGCGTATTCGCCATTTTCCCCCACCGTAGCCATGGCAAGACCTCGCCAGCGTTGTCGCTCCACGTGGACAACCGCCACCATGACCCTCCCGTCCCCTCCTCTGCCTTACGCTAGATCCTAGGTGCACTGCTGATGCTCGTAGCGCCTTCCGTCCTAGACGTAGCGCCGTAGCCTCGCCGGAGCCGGCTGTGATGTGGCCGAGCGCCGCCGTGGCCATCGCCACCCCTGCTAGTAGCGTCAGTAGCTGCAATAGAAGGTTCCCCTAGGTCCGCTTAGGTGAGGCGAACATGTTGGCACCTTTGCCTTCGCCGGAGAAGCCACCGGCGGTGAACTGCGCCACCGGCCGTTCCTTCTCCCCTGCCCTGTCTCGCTGATGCGTGGGTCCCTCTTGTCAGCGCCGCGGCTGAAGCGGGAGCCCAGCGTGGGCCGCACCGTTGTCTGGGCCACGCTAGCGCGTGTTCTTGGGCCGCCATTTCCTCGGGCCGGCCCAACATCAGTGAAATGGTTTCCTTAATTGTTTTGTTTAACTGTTTTTCACAGTTTGGTGTATAGATTCAAAAATATGTAACTCAAGTTTGGTAGATCCAAAGGATATGGTTCCAATTTTGTGAAGTTCCTAGTCATGTCTAGTATTTAACAAAAATATTATATGAGCACATGTTTTAGAAATTTTTGATGAATTAAATAGGACTTTGAAATGTGTTTTTGGATACATGCAAACTTGTTTGAATTTTATCTTGAGTTTCTGTGATCCAAAAATTATGAAATTTTGTGGGTAAGCTAGTATTGCTTAGTAGAAGCTCTGGTTAAAATTTGAGAGACATTGCATATGTAGTTTTTGAGTTATAGATTTTTCCTTTTATCATTGGTAGATACTTGTGTGAATTTTTGTAAATTATCTATGAATCCTATGGCCATGAAACTTGGTAGGTAGTATCTTGGTACCTTATAGATGCTAGGAAAAATATGAAATCTATTGCTTGACACTTTTCACTAAGGTTTCCTAATTATGCCATTTTAAGTCATTCTGCCTTACCATTTTTGTGTAGGTTGTTATACTTACTCAAATGGTGTGAAATTTTTATGGTAGTCTACTTAGAGCATGTAGTGTCTACTGTAATTTTTGTAGAATTAATGGTGTAGTTTTCATATATGTTTACTATTTCCACTAATTAATTAAATAAATTAAGAAAGGTATTAAAAGAAATGTTTTGGGGATGAACACCCTACTTTCTGGTGTGCTTGTGATATGTGTGATATGTCAGTAAAGTTGGTTTTGTCCAATTAAGTGTTTATATCATAAGTTAATAATTATTTGTTGCATCATGTCCCTCTGGACAGATCTGGGGACTTTGGAAAGTTCCCCATGATAATTTGGTTTTATGTGATTGTGATGAATACAAAAGCTGTAGATAACTTATGTATCTAGCTCCTATCAAAATTTGAGGGCATTGGCCCAGTAGTTTAGAAACTACAGCTGTTTAAAGTTAGGTTCCAGTCTTTGCTTGTTCTCTGCCTTGTGAGGACAGAGTTCTATTGATTTATGAGTTTGACCTGGTAAAGGTTTGAATCATGCTTTGAGGTCTGAAAATGTATTGTAGACAATTTTATAAGCTTTCCAGATTGTCTTGTTGCATGTCATTTGAAATTATAAATCTCCTGTTATGGCTAGTTTACTGCACCGCTACATAGTATTCATTTTGCTGAAATACAATTGCTTGAGTGTATGTGGTTGCAATGTTCTCGTTGATTGTTTAGGGGTTAGCCTAACTTGAGAATATGCTTAGGTGCAGGTGCTAGGTCATTAACGGAAGATGAGCAATTATACCTTAGGTTGTATAAACGTGGTAAGTGAAAGTGATTTGAATAGGGCTTAAGTTGGAATATGCAAACTACAACGAACATGTGCATTCCCGAGCATACCTGACATTCGTTCATGTGCATCCATGATATTTATCTTGCGCATTCATGCAATAGGTGTGCCGGAGGGAGTGACGTTGCTGGAGTTCGAGGGAGCCAACCAGGAGGAGGAACCCGAGGTGCAGGAACCCGACGAAGCAGTCGCCGCGGAGGAATTGCCCGAGTGCCCTGACCACCAGCCTTCCTCGTTCCTGAAAGGCAAGCCCCGGAGCATATTAAGCCTCCCATGTTTTACAAATACATTGAGTATCTTTTATTGTTGATGATGCATTAAGTATAGGAATTGGTTGGAACCAATTGCTGCATTATATATCCTTCCTTGTCCAGATGTCGCACTGGAATCCTATTTAAGTTTAGGAACGGGTTAAATGCTTAGCCATGCTTAGTGCGGTAGAAGTCAGGTGATTTCCTGTCACCTACGAGCTTTAGGATGAGGTGGATCACGGTTGGCTATATTTGCTATCGTGGAAAAGAACCATGTGAATAATGAATTAAGACCGGGCGGGGTCTTGTGTAGGTTTGAACATAGTGACTCCGTCTGAGTCGTTTAAGAACCGGTACGCTGTACGTCCTCATGTCATGTTGAACGCAGCCTAACACTTAGCTGGCCGGATAAGTCGTTCCGACTGTGAAGCCTAGTAGCTCCATTCAGGCCGGGAACGCGAGCAGTGGCGGCACTCTGGAGGTAGTAAGGATGTGCGGAGAGCCATTGGCATAAGTCCAATGCAGGTTAGAGTCCCGAACAACCTTGGCAGAGTAGTTCTCTGAGAATGCTGATCTGTTCGGACCCGCGACTCCTGAATTGTACCAAAGGTGACTTGTTGCGACCTTGACGGGGGAAGCAGGGTTTGTGTTTAGGAATACCCCTCCAGCTGGATAGGAATCGATTCGAATCGCCGTCTCTCCCGGATAGTGAGAACTTGACTGAGCAGCGGCAACGTAGATTCAATTAATTTAACGATATGGTTAAATGGATGATGATAAGGTTGCCACAATGAATACCTGATATGGTTATTAATGTTTGCACCCTAATAAAATGATTGCTTAGTACAGGTGCTAATATAGATGACAGGTTAATGGCTAAAAAGTTACTGCTAGTTCAGGTTAAGAGTTGATCATTATTACTTATGCTTTTCTGCAAAAAGAAAGTGTCAGCCAGCTCCACTACATTAAGCTATGCATAATCCTTGGTGTCATTTGTTTGGTTTTCGACGGGTAAGTCTAGCTAAGTACATTCCCGTACTCAGGGTTTATTCCCTCTTGTTGCAGATGACCTCCTATATCAGGGATTCTACAAGTATTGTCTCCACCCGGCGGGTGATGAGGACTAGATCATGGGCATGATCTCCTTTCTCTTATCTGAATGCTTTTGCGGTCTATGATCAGCAAACTAGTATGTGTATTTGAACTCGGTGTGTGAGTTAAACTATTTGCTTCCGCATGTTTTACAAGACTTGTTTTGTAATAACAATGACTCTGTGATGATGTAACCTAATTGCGAACGTATGCAAAATGTTGTAACGTACGATATGTTATGTTGAATTACTGTGATCTTGGTTGCATGCAAGTTGGTTTGAAATCCTTCGAGATTTCAGTTGACTACCGGGTTTATATGGGCTCAAGTTCAAGAATTTGATCGTTTCGGTGATTGTTTTTGTACTTGTGCTCTTATAAATTGGTCAGTTCCGTGACAGCTAACACCTGTTCCTTAAAACATGCAGATGGCAATGAACATCGACTGGCCGCCTCTAGGACCGCTACCTCTGGACCACGCCAAGCTTATCTTTGACTTACGTGAGCTCGGGGGTTTTGCATAGACCCTCTGCCGAGTTCTTGTCACGTTAGGTGTCCCCGACGAGCTTGTCAAGGTCACCTGCACTGGGAAGCCAGCTCAGGAAGGAGGAATCAAAGGACCGATTGTCACCTCAGTCGAGTTCCCAGCTAGCACTACCTTATCTTCTGTCCCAGCTTCCACCGAGTTGACTATAGAGGACACCATCGAGGAGGGACTGCAAGCTATCTCGCACAAGGCACTTCGCAGAGTGATGAGGGACCACTACGAGCACCTGAAGATGATAGAGTTCTGTCTACTTCCCTAGGCCCTTGACCTCAGCCTTACCCCTAGTGAGCAGAGTTTCACAGCCGGTAGAGTTATCCTTGCCGAGGAGGACAGATGTCTTCACGTCTTAGCTATCCACCTACTAGAGCAGGACAGGTACGTGACCTAGTTAGAGCAGAGGAGATGTCAGGACCAGGCCCTCTAGTGGGAGTACCAGGAGCGAGACTCGTAGAGAGCACAGGAGCGAGCTAGTCTACTTGAGATAGTTACCAAGCTACAGGACGAGCTCAACCGCCGTGAAGAAATCCACAGAGCCGAGGTCAATGACTTATAGGACAAGGCCGCCGACCTAGGCAACATGAACTGCTACCTCGACAGTAAGGTCTTGGAGTTGTAGAGAGAGTTGGACGACAAGAAGGCCGAGTTCAACTATAGAGGAGATAGAGAGAGATCTAAGGGGATTGACATGATGAAGATCTAGTCTCAAAACAAGACCATGACTCAAGATCTAGAAGAGTTCAGAAAGTAGGCCGTTCACAACCAGGGTCACCTGATCGAGGCACTCAGGCAGAACGAGTACCTACAGGACAAGTGTGAGAGGACTCGATAGGCCTGGCAGAAGTCTGATAGGAAGCACCTCAGGGAGATGAAGGGTATGTGGGATCAGCTACCCAAGGAGATTCACAGTAAGACGAAGCCTAGGATAGAGGAGTTTGAGTTAGCCCTGACTCGCCTCAACCTAGACGCCTGCCCTACCCTACCTAGAGCCAAGCCTACTGAGGAGCTCACTGAGGCCCTAAAGTACGTGTCCCGACTTCACAAGTCCGATGAGGAGATCGAGATCGAGAACAGTCATATCCTAGCTACGGTATATGAGTTAGAGTAGATGACCCTGCGTGGTTATGAGTCACGTCAGTAGCTTCCGTAAGTAGTACCCCATGATGTACCCCTTATGAGATGTATTATGAGACATTATGCGTAGTATGATTCTCGCACGTCTTCAAGTGTAGCTACTGGAGATGATGCTATGTAATAAAACCCATGTAATGAATGTTTTGGATCTTATTGCATCTTATGGATCTTATTGCTTCTTTGTAATGAGTGTTGGATAGTGTAAATGTTTCCTTTAAATCATCAAAATCATGTAATCATATTGAATTATAAGCACTTATGGCACAAGCACTAAATTCTCTATGATCTGTGTTGCAGATGCCAAACCGCCGATCTAATCGCCTAATGAATCGTGGACATGCGCCCACCCCTGAACCAGTTGAACCAAATGGGGGATGTGGTGGCAACAACCATGGCCGTGGCCGTGGCTATGGACGTGGAGGGATACCCTTCCACCTGGAGAATACTCCACCGCCTGAGGAGAACATTCCTCCACCACCACCACCAAACCTGGCAGAAGTGATGGCATAGCAGACCCAACTTCTTGTAGCTCTTGTTGAAGGAGCAAACCATTGCTAGGGAGGTCAGCAGAATGACTTCCAAAGGAAGCTAGAGGGATTCCTGAAGCTAAGGCCACCTACCTATGATGGCACCGACCCTGACCCACTTGTAGCCGATGACTGGCTCAAGGAAATGGAGAAGAAGCTTGACCTCACTACTTTCACTGATGATGAGTGTGTTGGAGCTACCACACACCAGCTCACAGGTGCAGCACGTGCCTAGTGGGATAGTTTTAGTGATTCCCATGAGGACCCTGCCAACATCTCGTGGCATGAGTTCGCCGAAGCATTCACTGAGTATCACATTCCCAAGGGTGTCATGGAGGCCAAAGCTGAGGAGTTCTGCAACATCAAGATGGGAAAGGACAAGGTGACCGAGTACACTACTCGTTTCACCAATCTTCTTCGCTATGCACCTCCCTATGTTGTGAACTCTGAGAAGGAGAAGCTATACTATTATCGCAAGGGACTTAACCTGCACATCAAGCTGAAGTTTGGCGGTATTGAGAGTAACACGTTGCGTGCTCTAGTGGATCAATGCATCTAGATTGAGAATGACCATGCTAAAGCTAGAGAAGAGTATAGGGAGAGGAAGCGTAAGCCTGAGGAGTCTCTCCGCGGTCGTGATCGCAAGAGGTTCCGTAGAGATGCTCCATCCAGGGAATGCTCTCACCACAACAGGGATGACAACCCTGGATCGAGTAGGGGTAGTGGAGGCTACACCGCCAAATACTCCCGCCCTGCTCAGGATCGTTACACCCGGGACAGTTATGCTTAGGACCGTTTCAACCGTCCCCGCTCAGCGAATGAATGCCTAGCACAGAACCACTCCGCACTAGGCATTGGAAACTGGAAGGCACCCACGCCAACCCCTACGGGCGGTATGCCTTTCACCTGCTTTGCTTGTGGCCAACCAGGTCACAAGGCCACTGAATGCCCTTAGAACTCAGCTGCTCAGAAGTCTCAGCTCAAGGGATCTGCTACTCGTGGACGTCTTGACCATCTGGACGCCGAGGAAGCACAAGCTGCCCCTGATGTGGTGTATGGTATGTTTTTAGTTAATGGCAACACTGCATCAGTTCTATTCGACTTTGGAGCAACTTGTTCATACATATCATCCAAGTTTGCATGAGAGCATGACCTACCTATAACCCCACGTGAAAAGCCTATCATCACCAGTTCACCGTTAGGAGACCTAAAATGCACCCATATCTATAAGGGAGTGAGTCTTACCATTGAGGGTCTTGTTTTTAAAGCTGACCTAACCCTTTTACCTTCCACTAGCCTAGATGTCATCCTAGGTATGGATTGGTTAACCATTCACCAAGGTATCATATCATGTTCACCTAGATACGTCCAAGTGACCCACCCATCAGGCCAAGTCATTAGATGTGAACCCCAGTCTAGAAAGTCCACCTCTATCCTATGTGCCCTTAAAGCAGGTTCGGAATCACAAAAAGAGGAGAAGACAGTTCATGATGTGCTAGTAGTCAGAGACTATCCCGATGTATTCCCTGAAGAATTACTGGGTATGCCACCAGACCGTGATGTAGAGTTCATCATTGATCTATTGCTGGGAATAGGACCCATTGCCAAGAGACCCTATTGCATGTCAGTTGATGAACTGGCTGAGCTCAAGAAATAGCTTGATGAGCTCATCTCGAAGGGATATATCAGACCCAGTGCTTCACCCTAGGGATCCCCTTTTCTGTTTGTCAAGAAGAAGGATGGCTCAATGAGAATGTGCATTGATTACCGGAACTTGAACGCAGTCACCATCAAGAACAAGTACCCCCTACCAAGAATTGATGATCTACTTGATCAGCTTCGAGGTGCCAAGTATTTCTCCAAGATTGATCTCAGATCTGGCTATCATCAGATGAAGATTCGAGAAAGTGATATTCTGAAGACAGCTTTTGTGACTAGGTATGGGCAGTTTGAGTTCACTGTGGTGTCCTTTGGACTCATGAATGCTCCCGCATACTTCATGAACATGATGAATAAGGTTTTTATGGATGAGCTGGATAAGTTCGTGGTGGTATTCATTGATGACATCCTTGTCTATTCATCCACCGCTGAAGAACATGAACATCATCTGAGAATGGTGCTCAAGAAACTAGCCCAACATCAGCTCTACGCAAAGTTCAGCAAATGTGAGTTTTGGTTACAGGAAGTTGCCTTCCTAGGCCATGTACTATCAGCTAAAGGTGTTGTAGTTGACCCAACTAAGATTGAAGCCGTGAAAGAGTGGGATCAACCCTGTAATGTGACAGAAGTCAGAAGTTTCTTGGGATTGGCTGGATATTATCACCGATTCATTGAGAACTTCTCCAAAATAGCCCGTCCAATGACCAACCTTCTGAAGAAGACCAAGGAGTTTGAATGGACACCCGAGTGCGAACAAAGCTTCCAGGAATTGAAACAGAAGCTTACCACAACTCCTGTGCTAGCATTGCCAGATATCGGCAAAGGTTTCGTGGTCTATTGTGATGCATCCCGTCAAGGACTTGGGTGTGTACTGATGCAAGATGGAAAAGTAATAGCATATGCATCCCGATAGTTGAAAGAACATGAGAACTGTTACCCAACCCATGATCTTGAGTTAGCAATAGTTGTGCATGCCTTGAAGATCTGGAGGCACTACTTGATAGGCAACAAGTGTGATATCTACACGGATCACAAGAGCTTGAAGTACTTTTTCACTCAAGAAGATTTGAATATGAGGCAACGCCGTTGGCTAGAGTTGATCAAGGACTATGACCTAGAAATTCACTATCATCTGGGAAAAGCTAATGTAGTCGCAGATGCTCTCAGTCGCAAGAGCTACTATCACACTTTGATCACTGAATCCGTACCACCTAAGCTCAAGGAAGAGATTGATGATTTCCAACTTGAGATACTACCGCACGGCTTGTTGAATGAGCTCCGCATACAGTATGATCTCACAGAACGCATCCGTCAAGCTTAGAAAGATTGTGAAGAAATCGAATATCTCCGTGGTCTGATGAAACTAGGCTATAAGACCAACCACCATGAAGATGAACAAGGAACCATCTAGTTCAAGAATAGAATCTGTGTTCCATCTGACCCAGTGCTACGAGAGGAAATTCTATCAGAAGCTCATGATTCTAAGTACTATATCCACCCTGGAGGTTCAAAAATGTATCAAGATTTGAAGAAACGCTTTTGGTGGAAAGGCATGAAGACAGACATTGCAGGACATGTGGCACGATGTGACACCTGTAATAGAGTCAAGGCTAAACATCAATGGCCTATAGGTTTGCTAAAGCCTCTTGATGTTCCCGAGTGGAAGTGGGAGAGCATATCCATGAATTTCATAGTTGGATTGCCCCGTTCACAGAAAGGCAATGATTCCATCTGGGTGATTATTGATCGCTTGACTAAGATTGCTCATTTTGTACTAGTGAAGACCAAGACCAATGTAGAAAAAATTAGCAAATCTATATATTGAGCATATTCTCAGACTGCATGGAGCTCCCTCTAGTATTGTATCTGATCATGGTCCTCAATTTGTGTCCCGATTCTAGGAAGCTCTGCACAAGTCCATTGGAACCAAACTTGATTTCAGTACCGCTTACCACCCATAGACAGATGGACAGACAGAACAAGTAAATCAGATCTTAGAAGACATGCTTCGCGCTAATGTACTGAACTATGGCTCTGATTGGGAGAAATGCTTACCCTATGCAGAGTTCTCTTACAACAACAGCTACCAAGCCAGTATCAAGATGTCGCCATTTGAAGCTCTGTATGGCAGACCTTGTAAGACACCTTTGATGTGGTCTCAACCGGGAGAAAGATCATTCTTTGATTCCGCTAAGATTCAAGATGCAGAAGAAGGAGTTGCTCAAGTAAAGGAGAATTTGAGAATTGCTCAAAGTCGATACAAGAGCTATGCTGACAAAAGGAGAAGAGAACTTGAGTTCAATGTGGGGGACTTTGTCTATCTCAAGGTATCCCCGCTACGTGGGACTGTCAGATTCCATGTGAAAGGAAAGCTTGCCCCTAGATTTGTTGGCCCATACAAGATTTGCAAGAGGATTGGAAAGCTCGCTTACAAACTTGAGCTACCTGAGGAACTGGCGGGTGTACATCCTGTATTCCATGTCTCATAGCTACGTAAGTGTTTGAGAGTGCCCGATGAAGTAGTTCCAACTGATACACTTGACATTCAAGATACACTTGAGTATAAAGAACACCCTATCAGAATTCTGAGCAGAGATACCAAAGAGACCTGTAGCAAGACTATTCCTATGTGCAAGATCCAATGGAGCAATCACACAGAGAGAGAAGCAACATGGGAAAAAGAGTCTGACCTCTGGCTACACTATCCTTATCTTTTCAAAGAGTACGTTACGCTATAATCTCAGGGCCAAGATTCTGTTAAGGGGGTAGGACTGTAACAACCCAAAAATCCACACACCAAAAATCACAACTACAAAATTTTTCTTAAGAACTCCCATGTGATGATGAGTGTCATATATAGAAACCCAACCTAAGAGATGCATTAGGTCTGACCCAACCAAGACAACACATAAGCATGGCATGCCATTTGTTGATTATGTTATTTAATTTCTAACAAATAAAGTGTTACATACATTGTTAATTCAAGTTGTGATTTGGACTTCCATTTGCTTTATGTTATGCTTAACAAATCCATTAAAGTAATAAACCATAAAGTTATTATTAAACAAAATTCCCTAAACTCCAACGAATAAGTTACCTCAGTTTTGAATTCAAATACTAAACCAAATTTGAAATCAAACAATGGAGAAGAAATGAAAAAAAAGAAAGAAGAAAAGAAGAAGAAGGCCTCGCAGGCTCGGTCTACGCCAACCAGCCCAACCGGCCCAGCCCTTCACATCTCCTCTCCGCTGGCCCACGCGCGTGTAGTAGCAGGCCAGCCCCAACTCGTGCGCAACAGCCTAGCTCGCGGCCTAGCGCATCGCCCACGTGCCCTGCTGCCTTCGCTAGCTGCCGCTACCACTTGACCCCATGTGTCAGCCGCACATCGCCCACGTCCGTGCATCTCCCCGCCTCCACTTGCAATCGCTGCCCGTTGGACCCCGCATATCAGCCCTACAGTTCTTCTTCCCCATGTCGTGCTCAACCACCGCGTGACCAAACGCTGACAGCACTGGCAGGGGGCGGGCTAGAGGGTCATGCCCGGGGCATGCCCCTGTCTCCTTTGCGCCGTGCCCACGCAACCACGCGCGCGCCGTTGGATGCAAGCTGCGCCTCTGATCACCTCTCGGCCTCCATCCACCGATCACCGAGCTCCATGGCCGAGCTCGACTATAAAAGCCCCAGCCCCGGAGCCCTAGCGCTCGTCCCGTCGCCCGCCGCCACCTGGTGGCCGTCCACAGCACATTCGAACCAAGAGAGAAGGGGGAGAAGGGGAAGAAAGGGAAGGGGAGAAAACACCAAAGCCGCTGTGGAGGAGGAGGTCGTTGGAGCCGAAGACGACGCCGGCGTTGTCGTCACTGACGCGGGCAACGCTGCACTGCACGGCTTCTGGAGCTACATGGCTACAACTCTTCACTACACCGCTATCCCCTCTTCCACAACATCCATGGTGAGCCCCCTTCCGATCTCTCTTTGCTCGCCGCCGGACTCTGTCACACCGGCCATGGCACTCCACATCGGGAGCACGAAGGCCAGGGCCGTCTTTGGTCCATGGGAACACACGCACCCACGCACACATCCGTGACCACACCATGATCACCCCTATGGAGCCCCGTGGTTCACCCGTGCGCCTCGCCGTCGTCTTCATGATCGCCGTGGCCGCCGGGAAGCCCCTACCGGCCACATGAGAATCCGAGCCCCGCCTTTGAGCCTGAACGTCCTCGCCGTGGCCCCACGAATCCGTAGAAACTTACATGCCCCCACCGCGACACTTCTTCGGGGTCATAGCCGCCTCATCGATGCCGCCGTCGTGCTCGGGAAGCCGCCGCCATGGCCAAAGCCACCGGAGGCCCTAGAGGACCCCTCGACATGCCCAACATGCCCATTGGAGCGTTGTGTCACCCAAGCGCACCACAGAATCAGCCTATGCCGTAGCACCACGCCATTCCCACACACCGGTGGAGCTTGAGCCACCGTTTGCTGTGGCCTACGCCTTGGTGAGCCCTGGCCGCCACCTAGACCCCACCATCACAGTCGTTGTAGCCTGGGGAAGCCTTTCCCCTCCCCAATTGGACACCAACACCGCCACGGAGGCTCACCAGCGAGCTCGCTGCCGGTAGGAGCACTGCCACAAGAGAAACAGGGGGGACACCCTCCCCCTCACTGGCCTCCCGTGCATGAACCCGGTGCACGTGAACCACAAACAGAGAAGAGAGGGGTGGACGCGGCTCACCGAAAGAAGACGCGGTCCACCGTAGATCGGCGCATCTGTCCACCATGGACCGTGAGCCGTGGACCATGGCCCAGTGGAGGCCCATGGCCGTGACATTACTGCGTCACAGCATGCCATGTGTTCGGCCCCGCCCGGCCCAGATCGGCCCAACCCAAAGCCCGTTTGAGACCCGGCCGTATTGACCGTTGACTGGTCAACATTGACCATTGACCTGGCCCCACATGTCAGTGACACGGACACTCTGGACCCACACATAAGATGCTGACGTCATGATGATGTCACGCGGGACCCACATGTCAGAAGCCAGCACAATCGAGGTGACGTCATGCTGACATCAGCTGCTGACGTCAGCAGCCCAGGCCCCACATGTTAGTGACCCTGACTGTTGACCATTGACTCGCCATTGACCGACATTGACTTTGACCGGACCCACCTGTTAGTGACCTAATAGCCTTTGGCCCCACCTGTCGGTGTGGATGACGTTGATGACATCATGCTGACGTCTGCTGGACCCCACCTGTCAGCTCGGAACTATGATGCTGACGTTATGCTGATGTCAGCAAGCCACGTGGACCAACCACAGCATGACACGTGTCAGCCCAGGATTAATTTAGCCTTTTTCCATTTTTAGAAATGATTTAAACTTTGAAAATTCATAACTAAATCATATGACCTCAGAAAAATATGAAACTAGGACCAAAATTCATCTAAAATCAAGCTCTACGCAATGAACCCATGTTTGAGTGCATTTGGCTCTTTTGAATTTTCATTGCTTCTTTGTGCTACTCTATAGACGTCGCTAACGCGACTACAATACGATCGTTTGTTGACTCGGAGGAGCACCAGACCGACAAGGATCGTGAGTACCATGAGGAGTATGGAGATGACTACACTGAAGGTGCCACATCCCACCCAACCTCATAGTACCTATTACACATGGCTAATATAGAACTGCTATTGCTTTACTTTACTGCTACAGTCATATTATGATAGGAATTGCATGGTAGTATGCTTACTTGAAGGCCTTTACCTTGACGCAACCTTACCCCTACATACCCTGCTATTAGGCTAGACACACGCTTACTGCTATATATTTCATTACTTATACTTCTACAACGCTTATACTACATGCGTGGTGGAAACTAGTGTTATCTGGACTATGGGGAGAGTGCTGCGTGTGTGACTTGGGTGTGTGGAGGGTGAGGGTTGTGTCGGCCAAGTTGGAGTATACGATGAGCCTAGGGCAAGTCTTGCCATGGGGTGCTACCTGGGCACCCCCTGGAAATGGATACCTATGGTGGGTAAAATGGTATATGAGGTGGTCCTGGGTGTGAACCTGTGATGGGAGGAGCCCGAGATGGAGGTGCTGTGGTGGCACGGTAAATGGAAACCCTGATGGAGACATTCTATCTTGGTCACCCCTAAGGACTTACTAGTACTCAAATTCACCGGGAAGCCTTACGTACCACTCACCCTATATGGTGCGGGACGGCCGGACTACTTGGTAGGATATTGCCACTACTGCTAGGTTGACAGCGGACAGTGTAAGGAGTTATGGGGCATGGAGGATTTCCCCCACACCCTTCCGAGACTTCACGAAGACCTTGTGGACCCGGCTCATGACTCACAGTTTCAGCCACCCCAGACTAGACTTGGGGTGTACCAGGGCTGAATGGTAGAGTGGCATTATCCTAGGCTAGCAAGCGGCCGGCATCAGCCCAAATGACGACGATCAGCGAGGAAGGTGGATCTTGTGGTTATGTAAAACCTCTGTAGAGTGTATGGTTGATCGATCGATACATGTGCCGACTTGTCGGCTATGGACCTTTCCTGGGTTTCGCTTAAACTAGATAGCGAGATGAGTCCTTCGCTTCTTCCCCGTGAGAGAGTGTTCGGTCGTAGCCAGGGGCTATGGGCCTTGAGATAGTGCCGAGAGGGAGTTGGCCTGTCGACTGAGCGATGGTATGGTATGGTGATGGTGTGGAGATGGTGGTATGTTGATCCTCGGGATCGAAACCTGGCTCTGGAATGGGAATGGGTGGAATATGTGTAGGAATGGTGTTAAAACTTGACTATACTATTATATACTTGATATGCTAAAATAACATAGGAAACCCCAGCCTTATAGGTTCCTTTTGACTATATCCAACTTGCATCCAATTTCCACAAAGCAATGCTCATAGGGTTGGGAGTGGCCAGTACAAATCGTACTGATAAATTTTGGCATTCAGGTTCTGCTGAGGAGTATAGCTCCGAGGAGTTTGACGGATGAGGGGTTCGTGCCTATGCTCAAGTTTGGCAATCTTATCTTCAAGCTGTTCTGAATGAATGCTACTTTTGATATCGCTAATGCGGCGATGTAATAATTTATATAATTCCGCACTATTTGTACTCTGATATTATCATTGTATGGATGTGATATTCGACTGGAATTTGGGTAATATGATCTACCACAGTCTTATTACACTTCAACTCAGTGGTTTTCCCTTCGCGGAAATTGGGGTTGTTTCAAGAGAGCTTGAACTTCAACCTATTGTTGGTGGCTCAATTATGTGATCTTGGTTTCAAGTGCATATTTGGTGTGGATGATGTAGAGATTGTAAGTGTAGATGGCTCTAACTTGATATTCAAAGGATTTAGATATGAGAATCTATACTTGGTTGATTTTAATGCTAGAGAAGCTCAATTGTCAATATGTTTGATCACTAAGTCTAGCATGGGTTGGCTATGGCATAGAAGGCTTGGTCATGTTGGAATGAAATAATTGAACAAGTTGATCAAGCATGATTTAGTTAGAGGCTTGAAAGATGTCATATTTGAAAAAGGATAAGCTATGTAGTGCATGTCAAGCCAGAAAGCAAGTTGGTAACACACATCCTTAGAAGAGTATGATGAGCACATCTAAGGCATTTGAGTTGATACACATGGACTTGTTTGGACCAACCACATACACTAGCATTGGTGGAAACAAATATGGATTTATGATTGTGGATGATTTCACTAGATACACATGGATATTCTTTCTAGTAGATAAGAGTGATGTGTTTGCAACATTCAAATCATTTGTCAAGGGCATTCACAATGAGTTTGAAACAACCATCAAGAAAGTGAGAAGTGACAATGGAAGTGAGTTCAAGAACACAAGAATTGATGAGTTGTGTGATGAATTTGGAATTAGACATTAATTCTTGGCCAAGTACACACCACAATCAAATGGTCTAGTTGAAAGAAAGAATAAAACTTTGATTGACATGGCAAGATCAATGTTGAGTGAGTACAATGTGAGTCATTCATTTTGGGCCGAAGCAATCAACACGGCTTGCTATTATAGCAACCGACTCTATTGTCACCCCATGATGGAAAAGACACCTTATGAGCTATTGAATGGAAGAAAGCCCAACATAGCATACTTTCAGGTTTTTGGTTGTAAATGCTACATATTGAAGAAAGGCAGTAGATTGAGCAAGTTTAAAAAGAAATGTGATGAAGGTTTCTTGCTTGGTAACTCCACTACTAGCAAGGCTTATAGAGTTTAGAATTTGGCTATTGGTACTCTTGAGGAGGTTCATGATGTGGAGTTTGATGAAATAAATGGTTCCTAAGAGGAAGATGAGAATCTAAATGATGTAAGAGGCACTCAATTGGTCAATGCAATGAAGAACATGGACATTGGTGATATAAGGCCTAGAGAAGTGATTGATGTTGAAGATGACAAGATTCAAGTGCTCTCTAACTCAAATGTGCAAGCTAGTGGTTCTCATGATCAAGTTCAACCAAGTACTAGTCATGACAAAGTGCAAGATCAACAACAAGTGGCTAGTTCATCATCTCAACCAAGTGATCAATCAAATGCTAGCAATCAAGTGCAAGTGCTTCAACCAACCAATGTTGCAAGAGATCATCCATTGGACACTATCATTGGTGATATTTCAAGAGGTGTGCAAACTAGATCAAGATTGGCTTCATTTTGTGAGCATTTCTTTTTTGTGTCATCCATTGAACCTAAGTGAAAGGATCTAACAATGCCTAGAGGGGGGGGGGGTGAATAGGCGTATCTAAAAATTTACTACAAATGCTAAGTTCAAATCTGTCAGCCACTGTCGGAAGTCCCAACGTTTGGGTCGGAACTCCCGACGTTGTCAGAAGTTTCGACACAAACATCAGCAGTTCCGACACCTACATGAACTAGAAAAGTAGTGCCAAATTTAACTTTGCAGATAAATAATCTTACAACCTCACTTCCTTGTGGTTTGGTGAAGATGTTGGGTCACTCCCTTGACGCCGTAAAGCCTCCAAACGGTAGATCAAGACCAAACCCTAAAATGGGGATTTTTGGAGACAAAGAGACAAACACATACAAGTAATCTCAAGTAATCTCAAGCAATCACAACAACAACAAGCATGTGGGACACAAGGATTTATCCTGAGGTTTGGCAACCCCACAAAGGAGCTCCTACATCCTTGTTGTTGAGGTGACCACTAAGGTCGGAGTCTTTTCCACCTCCTTGCCTCTCTCAAAGCGACCACAAAGGTCACTTGAGCTTTCCACTAAGAAATCAAAGGGTGATACAAACTTCCCAAGGCTCTTCCACAAGATGGAAGCTCTAGGGCAATGCCTAGCTAGCTAGGGGCAAAGCCCCAAGAGTAATAGACGCAAAATCAACCGGCTTGACGAAGAAATCAAGTGCTCAAGCTTTCTAAAGTGATGCTCTAACTTAATCCACTCTCCTTTCACTCAAAACCTAAGGGAATCGAAGATTAGAGCAGGGGAGGAAGGAGAGGGGTGCTTTTGTTGCTTGGGAGCTATTCAGCACGAAGTGAGTCAACTGTGAAATGAGTCCGTAACGGTTAGAAGTGAAGAGAGGAGTATTTATACTCCAAGTGAAAATCCAACCGTTCAGATCTACGTCGGAAGTCCCGACGCAGATCCCGGGAGTTCCGACTACAATAGAAAACACTGTTCACAATGAGTCAGAAGTCCACGGGTGAAAGTCAGTGTCGGAACTCCCGGCAAACGTCGGGACTTCCGACGGTCGGAACTCCCAACGTTCGTCAGGACTTCCGACGTGCTCAGTTAAACAAACAGCCAGCACCGTAGATGCTGGGACTCCCGGCAAGGGTCAGGTCAGTGTCAGAACTCCTAATGTTCGTCAGGACTTCCAATGAGCACAGACAATGAGCAGTCAGAAGCACAGGTGCCAGGACTCCTGGCTTAGGTCGGGACTTCCGACTGTCGGGAGTTCCGACTTATGTCGGGAGTTCCGACACCGAAAGTCACAGAAAATTATTCTAAGTGCGCGTGAAGTGCTAGAGTGACTCTCTTTTGATTTTATTTAAATGCTTGAGCACTCTATCTTCCTCAGACCAACTAAACTTGCATCCCTCTTTATAGTGCGGCGGATCCTAAACTCAAAAACAAAATTAAAACCTTTGGAGATAGTTTTGAGTTCGTCCGCCTTTACAACTTCAAGAATTGAGGGATACCATTTCATCTTTATCAACTCTTTGAATCTTTCATGGGACTAATAACTGCAACATATCTCATTAAGATCACATTAGTCCCTAATTTGGATGTCATCAATACACCAAAACCCACATAGGGGGGCAAATGCACTTTCAATCTCCCCCTTTTTGGTAATTGATGACAACCAACTTAGGCTTTTATAAGAATGAAAGATTTTAAAACTTTTGAACCCCAAAATTTATGGAGAGCTCCCCCTTGATGTATGCATGAATTTGAATTCCAATTGGAATCATGTATACATGATTGCATACACCAAGACAAAAGTTCCCCCTAAATTTTGCAATCCGTGGGGTGCAACAAGTATGTGTGAACAAATAAGTATCGGTGAAAAGAGATGCAATATGACATGTTATTTCACACAACAAGTAAAAAGAAGTATGATGGCCAAGATTTCAAAGTAGAAACTTGATGTAACATATGGCCATACAAAAAAAACATTCATCATGACAAGTAGAGATAAGCACAAGCAAATAAGATAGATTAAAACATAACTTATCCTACAATCATCCATCACACACATATAAATAGATAGTTGTCCATCACACGGTTGCCACCACACGACATAGTTCATACACGCTAAAGGTTTTACAGTTCCAAAACATAAAGACCAACTAACTTATTACAATAAATTAAAGCCTAACACTCCCCCTTTGTCAACAAGTGCCAAAAGGGGTAGGCCGCATGAGAAACCAACTACTCATCATTGGAGTCATCATCATCGCCTTGGTCACCTTCCTCACCATCGTCATCGTCTTCATCATCTTCTTCCTCTTGATATTCCTCATCATCTTCAGTTGCTCTCCCTTTGCCATGTGGGCGAGAAGAAGCATCATCGTTGTACGCCGCACAAGCCTCATCATATAAAGCCAACGGATCACGAGGAGGCACAAATGGCCGTGGAGGAGAAGATACAATTCCTGCTTACTATTCCGATCGATATAGCCTCTCTTACATGTCGTGCTCACGCTGAGCACTAGCACAACACTGTCCAAACATGTAGGTCATTAGAAACTTGAACTTGCTGGGCTTCTTTCTAGAGGAGGACGAAGAGAGGGGCTCATCACTGGATGACCGAGCAGCAGCAGTAGTGGTGGCAGTACCACGGCGAGAACGAGAACCCGAAGGACCTTTCCTTGTAGCATGGGCTGCCTCAGCTTTTTCTTTTAGTTCTCTAGCAGCAATGATAGAGGTCTTGTTGGATATCTTGAGGACCTTATGCTCAGAGTCATAGGGAAAACGGATGCCAGATACATGCTCTATGATATGCATGATGTACGGTGCATAGGGCAGGTGCTTCACCGGATCCTTAGAAGCATCATGAATCTTATACCATATATAGCGGCTAATGGAGAACTTCTCAAACTCATCTCCAAAACGCTAAAGCACCTTCTGTGAATCATCACGAAGAAAGGTGGAGTCACCTACCTTCAGATACAATATCTGTCTCAGGATGTTGTTCAGAACATAGTAATATGGCTTCAGAAAAGCAGTCTATCCATCAGCCCTGTGGCCCTCAAGATACATATGTTGATATTCCTCCAAAGCAAGATCCTCATACTTAGTTAACTGATTTGCAGTCCGGTCGCTGTGACCCAAACCTAGAAGGCGAGAGAAATTGACAAAGTCCACCTTATAGTGCTTGCCTTTCGTGGTCCAGTGAATAATGTCCACAGCACCGGTCTGGTCTCTCTCATGATGATAAGAAGCATAAAACTGACAAATCAGGTCATTGTTCCAATTCTTCCGAAATGCTAGCAGGTAAGACAGCCCCATTGATTGTATATCTCGAACCATCTGCTCCAGCTCGGGTTCCTTGTACTTGCCAAGATAATATGCATCAATGCACTTCATCTAAAGGACCGGTGGCTCCTTCTTCTTCAAAAACTTCCGATAAAGGATGGAATCATAGAAATCATAATGGAAGGGGTGCCAGAAATGATACTCAAGGCGGAGATCTTTCTCATCCTCTGCATACAGGTTCCTTGCTCTGTTGTACCGGATGTCCTTGACATGGTGATGATAATCCACTAGAAGGGGAGGCGTCCATCCACCAGCCGGATTCGGAGCCATGGAGGGCTCCCTCATGACCGGCAACACATCGGTGAATGGAACAAGCTAAAATGTCCCCGGCAGACCATGAGTCGGGGTGCGAAGCGGTGGAACAGCAATGGTGCGTCCGGCATGATCCAGCGCTTCCTCTTCTTCATCAACGAATGGCTCAACCCCAATAGGAGCAGGAGCAGGAGGAGGGGCAGCAATAGGAGGAGGAGCGGCAGCCGATGACCCCTAGTCACCATGGCCACGGCCACGGCCACAGAAAACACCAACACCACCATGCGAGTAAGACGCCTTGGTGTGGCCAGGCGGCTTGGGAACAGCGGCATGATCTTGAGTCTTCTTTGAACGCTTTTCCCGATGGCGCGAGGGACTGCTTCCACCTTCCATGACTGTGAAGAATACAAAGTGGAACTAAGAAATAATACAAGGAGACGTGAATGAGCATCGAGAAGTGAAGAAACATGAATGGAGAGGGCATTCTAGGGTTGGGAGTTCCAGCCAAGGTCGGGACTTCCGACTGCCGGGAGTTCCGGCCTGACGTCGGGAGTACCGACGGTTAGAACCTCCGACGGCTGCTGGGACCTCCGATGCCCAAATTGACCACCTCATTCATGGGGCTTCAAATCACAACACACACACAAACAAGGGAGATAGAAGAGGAGAGAAAGAGGAAGAATGGAGTCAAAACACAAGGTACATTGAAGTTAGGGTTAAGGCACCAAGGTAGTACCTTGAATCGAGGAAAGGGATGGAGAAAAATGAGATGCAGTCGTCGACGAACAAATCCACGGGCACAATCTCCACCACCAAAGGATTCTCCTCCACACCAAACGCAAGTGCACCATGATCTGAAGGAAAAATGAAAGCTTGGGCAGTAGAACAAGGGCGAGGGGGGGGGGGAGTTGGGGCAACCGGCAAGGCCGCCGACGAGGAAGAGCGGTGGTGGCGGCTGGGCGTGACAGGGCGGCACGAGGAGCAGAGAGGGCGGCGGCGGCACGACAGGAGGAGAGGAGGAAGAAATAACCATAGTAAAAGAAAGGACCGGGCCGGTTAAAAAGGAGACGGCGCGGTCAGATCTGCGTCGGAACTCCCGGCGTACGCCGGGACTTCCGGCGGTCGGGACTTTCGGCGTGAGCCGGGACTCCCGGCAGTCGGGACTTTCGACGCAGGGAAACAAAAAAACACCTTAACCTGCACGAGCTCTACCATGTGGGGCAAAAAATTGATGGACACAAATGTTTTCACAGGTGACTAGATTTCATTCATCCAATACAAAACAATAGTCACTCATGAAAATTACAAAATAGATTTTGAAAGTGGCACACAATGTTTTCACAATTCTTTTCTCCTACTTAAATCAAACAAAAAGTGTGTGTGCAAGGGATCAAGCCACGTTACGAGAATCAATGATATTTAGTTCACTCCTCAAAGCACAAAATCTTGACTCATCTAGGGGCTTTGTGAAGATATAGGCTAATTGTTTTTCGGTGCTCACATGATGAATGGCGATATCTCCTTTGGCTTCGTGGTCTCTCAAAAAATGATGCCGGATGTCTATGTGCTTTGTTCGAGAGTGGTTTATAGGGTTGTTTGCCAACTTAATGGCACTCTCGTTGTCGCACAAAAGTGGAATCTTGGTTAACTCACAACCAAAGTCCTTTAGTGTTTGCTTCATCCAAAGTAGTTGGGCACAACAAGCGCCGACCGCCACATACTCGGCTTCGGCAGTGGACAAAGCAACGGAATTTTGCTTTTTAGAGCTCCAAGACACTAAGGAACGACCAATAAATTGGCAAGTTCTGGTAGTACTCTTTCGGGTTACTTTGCAACCGGCATAATCCGAATCGGAATAGCCAAGTAACTCAAAAGTGGAGCCCTTAGGATACCACAAACCAAGATTAGGAGTGTGCACTAAATATCAAAAAATTCTCTTAATGGCCATCAAATGACATTCTTTCGGATTGGCTTGAAATCTTGCACACATGCACACACTAAGCATAATATCGGGTCTAGATGCACAAAGGTAAAGGAGTGATCCAATCATGGAGCGATATACCTTTTGATCAACGCCCTTTCCTTCTTGATCAAGATCAAGATGTCCATTAGTTGGCATGGGTGTCTTGATGGGCTTGGCCTTGTCCAAGTTAAACTTGTTCAACATGTCATTGGTGTACTTGGTTTGACTTATGAACATGCCATCCTTGAGTTGCTTGATTTGAAATCCAAGAAAGAATTTCAACTCTCCCATCATGGACATCTCAAACCTATTTGTCATAATCCTACTAAATTCCTCATAAAAAGCCACATTAGTACTACCAAATATTATGTCATCGACATATATTTGGCAAACAAAGATATCATTATTGACTTTATGAGTAAACAAAGTAGCATCGGCCTTTCCTATCTCAAAACCTTGTTTGAGTAGGAAATCCTTTAAACAATCATACCAAGCTCTAGGGGCTTGTTTGAGCCCATAGAGCGCCTTGTCGAGCTTGTAGACGTGGTTTGGATACTTGGGGTCTTCAAAGCCCGGTGGTTGCTCTACATATACCAACTCGGATAGGGGGCCATTGAGAAATGCACTCTTCACGTCCATTTGATATAACTTGAGATCATGATGGGCAGCATAGGCAAGTAGAATGCGAATTGATTCTAGCCTAGCCACCAGTGCATAGGTCTCCCCAAAATCCAAGTCTTCAATTTGAGTGAATCCTTGAGCCACCAACCTTGCCTTGTTCCTTGTTACCATGCCATGCTCATCTTGCTTGTTGCGGAAAACCCACTTGGTTCCAATCACATTTTGCTTGGGTCTTTCCACCAAGGACCAAACTTCATTCCGAGTGAAGTTATTCAACTCTTCTTGCATGGCTATCATCCAATCCGGATCATCAAGTGCCTCTTCCACCCTACGAGGTTCCAAAGGAGAAACAAACGAGTAATATTCACAAAAACTTGCTAAACGGGAACGTGTAGTTACCCCTCATTGAATGCTCCCCAATATGTTATCAACGGGATGATCCCATTGAATGGATTGATGCACTCTAGGATGTAGTACTTGAGTTGATCTTTGGATAGGGCCATCATCATCATCATCATCACAGTCATGATTGATTGGAAGATCACAATCATGAGCTTGCGGAGGGTTGACTTCACTTCTTTCTTCATTGTTGAGTTGTGGTTGAGCTCGCTCATTGTTGACACCATCTTCATGAGATTGACCTTGTGCTTCATTTGATCTCCCATCTTGATTATTTCTTGTTGCGGAGGCTTCACCATGTTCATTTGATGAAACATGATGAATGGTTGGATCAAGATCATTACGCACAACATGGTCTTCATCTTCGTCTTCAACGGGCTTCACTTCACCAATAGCAAGCTTCTTGATTGCTTCATGTGGGGCTTCCTCATTACCTACATTCTCAACATTGACTTGCTCTTTTTGAGAGCCATCGGTTTCATCAAAAGTCACGTCTACCGCAATTTCAATCAAACCGGTGGTTTTATTGAAAACACGATATCCATGTTCGTTAGTACCATAACCAAGCATGAAACCTTCATCAACCTTTGGTGCAAACTTAGAACTTTTGGATTTCTTGTTAAGTATGAAACACTTGGATCCTAAAACTCTAAAGTAGTGCACCTTAGGCTTTTTACCGGTTAGAAGTTCATAGGCGGTCTTCTCTCTTATCTTGTGAAGATATAAGCGGTTGATGGCATGACATGCCGTGTTGACCGCTTCTGCCCAATAATTAGTTGGGGTCTTGTACTCATCCAACATTGCTCTTGCGGCTTCTATGAGCGTTCGATTCTTCCTCTCCACAACACCATTTTGTTGTGGAGTGTATGGAACCAAAAACTCATGCTTGACTCCTTCATCAAGAAACTCTTCAATGTTGGTGTTCTTGAACTCCGTCCCGTTGTCACTTCTAACTCTCTTGATTTTGACATCAAACTCATTTTGGGCTCTTTTAGCAAACTTCTTGAAGATTCCTTAGACTTCACTCTTTTCACGCAAAAAGAATACCCAAGTGAAACGAGAATAATCATCAACAATTACAAAGCCATATTTGTTACCACCAATGCTTATATAAGCGACGGGTCCAAATATGTCCATGTGAAGCAACTCCAATGGCCTTTCGGTTGTCATAACATTCTTGATGGGATGTTTAGCTCCAACTTGTTTTCCCGCTTGGCATGCGCTACAAATCCTATCTTTCTCAAAAGAAACATTTGTTAATCCAAGGATGTGTTCGCCTTTTTGAAGTTTGGCCAAGTTTCTCATCCCAATATGGGCAAGTCGGCGATGCCATAACCAACCCATGCTAGATTTTGCCATTAAACAAGTCTCGGGATTTACTCTATTTGATGTGAAATCAACTAGATAGAGTTTCCCCTTCAAATGACCCATAAATGCAGTAGAGGAATCCTCCCTTCTGTAGACTTCCACACCCTTATCCGTAAAGAGACAATTGTAACCCATCTCACAAAGTTGTGAAACAGACAACAAATTGTATCTCAACGAATTCACAAGACATTGGAAATGGAATTATCATTTGATATTGCAATTTTACCCAAACCGAGTACTTCACCTTTTCCATTGTCACCAAACACAATATTTCCACTTTGATCATGACTTGGTTGAAATGATGTGAACATGTCCTTCTCTCCGGTCATATGATTGGTGCATCCACTATCCAACACCCAATTTGTTCCACCGGAGGAATATTCCTACAAAAACAAATTATGCTTTTATTTTAGGTACCCAAAAAGATTTGGGTCTTAAGGGGTTAGTCACATAAAACTTGGGCACCCAAACACTCCTCATAATTTCCTTTCTCTTTTGGGCACCAACATACTTAACCACAATCTTGCCATCCTTGCCCCAACAACACATATAGTCACTAGCATAGCATCGTGGAAGTGGTGCTTATGGCTTGAGGACATCGGATTGCTTTGTCTTGATTGTCTTGGTATTTGTATGTTGGATCTTTGGAATGTATACCTTGTTGTTGGCCTTGCATATAAGCTCATCAAGAGCAACGCCCTTGTTGAACTTCACACAAGGCACACCATTTATTATATTCCTTCCATTTGCCTTTCCATCATACCTATTGTAGCCAATGCCTTCCTTGATTGATGGGTGCCTTGATGACTTGTATATAGTCTTGTTAGATTGCTCTTGACACTTATACCCATTCTTCAATATCATCTCCAACCTATGAATCTCCTTGTTTTTCTTCTCTAACTCAACAAGGTTAGTTGCATATGCATTTACATCAATTTTATAGCATCTTTTACAACCATCACTAGTGGAGACATTAGAGACTTCGGTTGCCTTAGGAGAAGTTGAAGTGCTAGCCCAAAGAGTACTATAGTTTAGCTCAAGATTTTGATATTTTTCTTTCAAGCTTGTGAGGCTTTCTTGAGCTATACTCTTTTCATTCTTAAGGCTAGCTATTTGATCATTAACCGAGGAATGTTCCTTAGTCAATTTTCCAATTGAGTCATTGGCTAAAGACAATTCAATGGTTAACTTCTCAACCTTCATCTTTTCCTCGGAGATAGATGCTTCAAGTGCAAGGTTTTTCTCTCTCTCTTGAGTAATTATATCTCCTTGCAACTCTAAGCATCTATCCCTCTTCTCTAGTTTCTTCATTAGCATTTTTATTTTAGTGAAGGCCTTTTTACCAAATTTCTTTATCATGGTTGCTTCAATTTCTTCTATGTTATCATCACAACTATCATACTCATCACTAGAGGAAACGGGTGTAGTATGTACCTTCTCCCCTTTTGCCATGAGACAAGTTGGGGTGTAGTAGTCATTATCGATGAGGTTGGAGAAGAGCCTCGGTGATGAAGATAGGTTGGAGAAGAGCTTTGGTGATGAAGTTGAGTCGGGGAAGATCATGGTCGGTGAGAAGAGTGGTGGATGCCGATGTTTGTGGCTCCCTTCTTCTTCTTCTCATCATCACTTGAGTTACTATCACTTGACTCCCATTCTTCCCCAAGATGAGCTTCACCTCTCTTCTTGCCTTTGTTCTTCTTATCTTCATCCTTGTCATGCTTGTGCTTCCTTTTCTCATTAGGACAATCGGCTATGAAGTGGCCAACTTGACCACATCCATAGCAAAATCTCTTTTTGAACCTTCTCTTACCATCACCATAGGTCTTGCGATTGCTTTTCTTCTTCATAAACTTTCTAAGATTTCTAATCACAAATGCAACCTCCGCATCGGAATCTTCTTCTCCACTTGAGGAATCATCCTTCACTTTCTTCTTCTTTTCTTGACTTGAAACTTGACCTTCATGTTGTTGAGTTGCTTTAAGGGCGGCACTCTTGTTGAATCCCATTGCATTAGGATTTTGATTGTGAGCATTGATTGCATCTTCATCTAGACACTCATGATGCTTGAGCTTTGAAAGAACTTCTTGAGGTGTCATCTCATCATAGCCGGGCCTTTCCATGATCACGGACGCTAGCATGTTGTTCTTGGCTCTATAGGTTCTCAACATCTTTCTAGCAACTTTGTTGTCATCCCATTCGTTGCTACCAAGAGCTCTTATGCGGTTGACCAATGCCATGAGCCTATCAAACATGAATTGTGTTGTTTCATTTTGCAAGAATACAAATCTTTCCAATTCACCATGAAGTAACTCTATGTTGCCTTTTCTCACACTTTTATCTCCTTCAAATGATACTTTCAAAGTATCCCAAATTTGCTTTGCACTTTCCATTCCATTCACTTTTCTAAACTCATCTGGAGCTAGGCTTGACACAAGCAAAGCTACGGCTTGTGCATTTTGATGGAGGTTGTGCACTTCTTCCGGAGTTATCTCTCTATCTTCATCGATAGGAATCATCACACCAACATCCACAACTTCCCAAAGTCTTGTGGCTATTAGATGCATCTTCATCTTGTAAGACCAATCGGTGTATCTTGTTCCATCAAAGTGAGGTGGCTTGCCAATATTGACAGACGGAGTATGTAGTGTTGAACCTTTCATGATTTGTCCATAGTCAAAACTCATGTGTGAATATATTCCTTTTCCATGAGCATGCTCACCGGCTCCAATATCACTAGCGGCATCTTTGTTTGCTTCATTCTTGTCACTAATATCATTCTTGCCACTTATTGCATCATCAACCTTCTTGCTCAATTCTTCCTTCAACTTGCTCATCTCATCTTGCATCCTTTTCATTTCATCTTGAAAGAGCTTGACTTGAGTACTCATCAACTCTTCAGCTATTTTCTTGGCCATTTCGACGGCAACGGCTTGCATCTTGTCGGTCTCCAACATTGTTTCTTCTCACGTGGTGAAACGCAAAGAGAAGACCTCGCTCTGATACCAATTGAAAGGATCTAACAATGCCTAGAGGGGGGGGTGAATAGGCATATCTAAAAATTTACTACAAATGCTAAGTTCAAATCTATTAGCCACTGTCGGAAGTCCCGACGTTTGGGTCGGAACTCCCGACGTTGTCAGAAGTTCCGACGCAAACGTCAGCAGTTCCGACGCCTACGTGAACTAGAAAAGCAGTGCCAAATTTAACTTTGCGGATAAATAATCTTACAACCTCACTTCCTTGTGGTTTGGTGAAGATGTTGGGTCACTCCCTTGACGCCGTAAAGCCTCCAAATGGTAGATCGAGACCAAACCCTAAAATGGGGATTTTTGGAGACAAAGAGACAAACACATACAAGTAATCTCAAGCAATCACAACAACAACAACAAGCACGCGGGACACAAGGATTTATCCTGAGGTTCGGCAACCCCACAAAGGAGCTCCTATGTCCTCGTTGTTGAGGTGACCACTAAGGTCGGAGTCTTTTCCACCTCCTTGCCTCTCTCAAAGCGACCACAAAGGTCACTTGAGCTTTCCACTAAGAAATCAAAGGGTGATACAAACTTCCCAAGGCTCTTCCACAAGATGGAAGCTCTAGGGCAATGCCTAGCCGGCTAGGGGCAAAGCCCCAAGAGTAATAGACGCAAAATCAACCGGCTTGACGAAGAAATCAAGTGCTCAAGCTTTCCAAAGTGATGCTCTCACTTAATCCACTCTCCTTTCACTCAAAACCTAAGGGAATCGAAGATTAGAGCAGGGGAGGAAGGAGAGGGGTGCTTTTGTTGCTTGGGAGCTGTTCAGCACGAAGTGAGTCAACTGTGAAATGAGTCCATAACGGTTAGAAGTGAAGAGAGGAGTATTTATACTCCAAGTGAAAATCCAACCGTTTAGATCTACGTCGAAAGTCCCGACGCAGATCTCGGGAGTTCCGACTACAACAGAAAACACTGTTCACAATGAGTCAGAAGTCCACAGGTGAAAGTCAGTGTTGGAACTCTCGGCAAACGTCGGGACTTTCGACGTGCTCAGTTAAACAAACAGCCAGCACCGCAGATGCCGGGACTCCCGGCAAGGGTCAGGTCAGTGTCGGAACTCCCAGCGAACATCAGGACTTCCGACGGTCGGAACTCCCGACGTTCATCGGGACTTCCGATGAGCACAGACAGCGAGCAGTCAGAAGCACAGGTGCCGGGACTCCTGGCTTAGGTCGGGACTTCTGACTATCGGGAGTTCCAACTTACGTCAGGACTTCCGACACCAAAAGTCACAGAAAATTATTCTAAGTGCGCGTGAAGTGCTAGAGTGACTCTCTTTTGATTTTATTTAAATGCTTGAGCACTCTATCTTCCTCAGACCA
The DNA here is from genome assembly GCF_019320115.1 of Miscanthus floridulus. Lineage (NCBI taxonomy): Eukaryota > Viridiplantae > Streptophyta > Magnoliopsida > Poales > Poaceae > Miscanthus > Miscanthus floridulus. The sequence continues at coordinate 55,134,179 of NC_089598.1, read as the reverse complement.
ACTAAACTTGCATCCCTCTTTATAGTGCGGCGGATCCTAAACTCAAAAACAAAATTAAAACCTTTGGAGATAGTTTTGAGTTCGTCCGCCTTTACAACTTCAAGAATTGAGGGATACCATTTCATCTTTATCAACTCTTTGAATCTTTTATGGGACTAATAGCTGCAACATATCTCATTAAGATCACATTAGTCCCTAATTTGGATGTCATCAATACACCAAAACCCACATAGGGGGCAAATGCACTTTCACTAAGAAGATAGATGAAGCTTTGAGGGATGTTGATTGGGTCAATACTATGTATGAAGAGCTAAACAACTTCACAAGAAACCAAGTATAGGAGTTAGTTGAGAGGCCTAAGGATCATAATTTGATAGGAACCAAGTGGGTATTTCAGAACAAGCAAGATCAAGATGGGATAGTAATAAGGAACAAAGCAAGATTAGTGGCTCAAGGTTACACTCAAGTTGAAGGTCTTGACTTTGGAGAAACATATGCCCTGGTTGCAAGATTGGAAGCAATTAGGATCTTGTTAGCCTATGCTTATGCCCACAACATCAAGTTGTACCAAATGGATGTGAAGAGTGTATTTCTCAATGGGTACATCAATGAGCTTGTGTATGTTGAGCAACCTCCCGGTTTTGAAGATGAGAAGAAGCACAACCATGTTTACAAGTTGAGAAATGCTTTGTATGGATTGAAACAAGCACCTAGAGCATGGTATGAGAGATTGAGGGTTTTTCTACTCTCTAAGAGATTCAAGATGAGAAAGGTTGACACAACTCTCTTCACCAAGAAGCATGGAAGTGACTTGTTTGTAATGCAAATCTATGTTGATGATATCATTTTTGGGTCAACAAATCAAGATTTTTGTGAGGAGTTTGGCAAGATGATGGCTAGTGAGTTTGAAATGTCCATGATTGGAGAGCCTAGCTACTTCCTTGGTCTTCAAATCAAGCAAATGAAGAATGGCACATTTGTGAGTAAAGGTAAGTATATCAAAGACATGCTCAAGAAGTTTGGAATGAATGATAGTAAAGCTATTAGTACACCAATGGGGACAAGTGGAAGCTTGGATAGTGATGCTAGTGGCAACATGGTGGATCAAAAGATGTATCGGTCTATGATTGGAAGCCTACTCTATGTGACCGCATCAAGGCCGGATGTGATGCTTAGTGTATGCATATGTGCTAGATTTCAAGCCTCACCAAGAGAAAGTCATTTGAAGGCAATAAAGAGAATATTGAGGTACTTGAAGCATACACAAAATGTTGGATTGTGGTATCCCAAAGGAGCTAGATTTGAATTGATTGGATATTCAGACTCCGATTATGTGGGATGCAAAGTTGAGAGAAAGAGCACATTGGGCACATGTCAACTATTGAGAAGATCACTTGTGTCTTGGTCATCAAAGAAGCAAAATAGTGTAGCACTTTCAACCGCCAAAGCAGAGTACATTTTGGCCGGTAGTTGTTGTGCTCAATTACTTTGGATGAAGGCTACTTTGAGTGATTTTGGAATCAAATTCAAGCAAGTGCCATTGCTATGTGACAATGAGAGTGTCGTAAAGCTCACCAACAACCCGGTTCAATATTCAAGAACAAAGCACATTGATGTCTGCCATCATTTCATAAGAGATCATCAACAAAAAGGGGACATTTGCATTGAGAGTGTGGGCACCGAAGATCAACTTGCTGATATCTTCACCAAGCCACTTGATGAGAAGAGATTTTGCAATATAAGGAATGAATTGAACATACTTGACTTCTCCAATATGTGTTGATGCACCCCCCACTTATATGACATGTCTCTCCTTCGAGCAATCCAAGGTAAAAGTTGATTGGCATGGCATACATACTTGCTAAGAACATGTTTAGTGCATCTAGACATATTTCACATTTGAACAGGCTCATTCATGAAAATCAAATGAATTTGATACTTGTATGGTACCACTATTGCTTGTATGCTTGAAATAATCTAGTGCTAGCATATGACATGTTTGTGGGCTTATAAACCTAGTGTTTGATCTAGAAAATAAGCTATAAGTGTTTAACTCAACATGGTACAAGATAACCCTTATTTGGAGGTGTGAAGAAGCTTGTCCTTGGATCAAACCGAGTTAAATATCTTTTCTAAAGTAATCTAGATTGAACCAAATTGGAAAAATGATCCTCATTTCACATGGTTTCACCCCAACCTATCTACAATTTAAGCTCACCTTTTGTGCTAATTGTTGACAAAGGGGGAGATAAATTCACAAAGATAATAAGATAGGAGGAGCAAACAAATGAAATGACATTGTAAGGGGATCAATAAAAAATGCAAAAATTCACAAAGATAATAAGATAGGAGGAGCAAACAAATGAAATGACATTGTAAGGGGGTCAATAAAAAATGCACACAAGTAGGGGGAGCAAGCTCATAAACTTGTATGTTGCATTTTGATGTGCATTTCATATATTTGCTTGCATAGCACAAGTCTTAAATTTCAATATCCATGCTTGTGTGGTGTATGCTAGTTATAGTTTTGAATGATGAAATGAAAAACTAGCATGCATAGGCTAAGTAACTAGACTCATGCTCACATTATGAAAACTAGACCCTTGCTTCTAATGTTGATCTCTCTGGGTATTCTAGTTTTTTTGTGTATGTCTAGTTACTAATGGTGCTAAGAATGGTATATTGATGCACTCCGATTGGTATCACGCTTCAAAGGTCCATCTCTTATACCTTAGCATCATTTGGTAGAAATTGTCTCCTATAATTCCTATCTAAAGCATATGTGCAAGCCACAATCCAAACTCTTAGCACATATGTAGGGGGAGCAATTGCTACCATTTGGAGTTCATGAAACTTATCCATATTCTTTTACACATGGTAAATATGCTTGGGCAAGCAACGTGGATTCAATTAAATCTCAATTCATATCTTTGTGTAAGGGTTGTCATCAATTACCAAAAAGGGGGAGATTGAAAGCTCTAGTTTGGTTTTAGTTAATTGATGAAACCCTAAGTGCTAACCTAGTTTATCAAAGTGATTATGAGATAGGTAGCACTACTCCAGGTGATGAAGCAATGGCGAAGATCATGACGATGGTGATGGCATGGTGATGATCAAATGCTTGAACTTGGAAAAGAAGAAAGAGAAAAACAAGAGGCTCAAGGTATAAATAGTAGGAGCTATTTTGTTTTGATGATCAAGACACTTAGCGAGTGTGATCACATTTAGGTTAGATAGCCTTACTATTAAGAGGGGTGAAACTCATATTGAAATGCGATTATCAAAGTGCCACTAGATGCTCTAACTCATTGCATATGCATTTAGGATCTAGTGGACGTGCTAACACCCTTGAAAATGTTTGTGAAAAATATGCTAACACATGTGCACAAGGTGATACACTTGGTGGTTGTCACATTTGAGCAAGGGTTAGAAACTTCACCGGCACCCTATACAGAAAAGATAGGGGTTCACAGAGTGACCGAACGCTGGTGGTGCAGTGACCGAATGCTAAGGTCTAGCATCCGGTCAATGACAGCAGAAAGCACACTGTCTCGGTCTTATGACCAGATGCTTGAGTGTAAACTGACCGGACGCTCATGGTCTGAGTCCGGTCAGTGCTGACGTATGGTGATGTGAGGTGCACAGAGGAAACATTGAGTGACCAGACGCAGGGTGTGTCCAGTCAAGCGTCATGAAATGTCGCGTTTGGAACCTTACTGGAAATGACTGGACGCTGAGATCCAGCGTCCGGCCACTTTCTAACTGACGCGTCCGGTCATCACTTGATCGTTGAAATCGGGCGATCGGCGTTTGAAGCCGATGACATGTGGCGCACATTGCACGACCGGACGCTGAGGTCCAGCGTCCGGTCAATATGACCGGAGCGTCCGGTCGGCCCGTGTTCAGTGCAGTGAGGAGCCCAACGGCTCTATTTCGTGGGGGCTTCTATTTAAGCCCCATGGCCGGTTCAAGCTCACTCTCTTAGCCATTTGCATTGACATAGCAACCTTGTGAGCTTAGCCAAAGCCCTCCCACTCATCTCCATCATTGATTCATCATCTTTGTGAGATTGTGAGAGAATCCAAGTGCATTGCTTGAGTGATTGCATCTAGAGGCACTTGGTATTCGTGTTTTGCTGTGGATTTCACTTGTTGCTCTTGGTGGTTGCCACCACTTAGACGGCTTGGTGCAGCGGTGGAGGATTGGCACGAGTTGGTGATTGTTTGTGGCCATCTCTGGTGATTGTGAGGGGATTTGTACCTTCCCCGGCGGAGCGCCGAAAGGTAACTCTAGTGGATTGCTCGTGTCATTGAGTTACCTCACTTGTGGGTAGGTTCTTGCGGTGTCCAATCATGTGGACGAGGTTTGTGCAACACCTCTTAGCCGTCGAACCACCAAGTGTTGGTCGACACAACGGGGACGTAGCGTGTTGGCAAGCACGTGAACCTCGGGAGAAAATCGGTTGTCTCTTGCCATTTGGCATTCTCTCGGTGATTGATTTCATATTCATCTTGTGATTGGTTCATCCCTCTACACGGCGGTATAATCACCCTACTCTTTTATATTCTTGCAAACTAGTTGTGGCAAGCTCTTTAGTGTAATTAGAATTGAGAGCTTGATTTGTTATTTAAGTTCATCTAGTGGAGCTCTTTAGTGTAGCAAGATTGAGAGCTCTTAGTGAGTAGTATCATAGCAAGTTGTGTGTCTAGTAATCATTGCAACTAGAATTGTTGGATAGGTGGCTTGCAACCCTCGTAGAGCTAGAGTAAGTTTGCATTTCGCTATTTGTCTTACTAATCAAATTGCTCTAGTTGATTTGTAGAATTTTAAATAGGCTATTCACCCCTCCTCTAGCCATATTAGGACCTTTCAGATGGCTGCAGTCCCTATGGAGTTACTCCTTGGAGTCCTCCAAACCATAAGCACTACTACAGAAAAAGCTTTGTAGAGATGATTGCTTGGAACATAATGAAGATAATGTATTGGCAAGAATGTTAGACTATAAGGAAGCTATCATATCTTATTTAAGTTGGGCTAACCTCTTCCTAGGATTCCATAACTTGAGCCTTTATGTTCATAACGACGTTATGCTTGCTTTTGGTACTCTAGAAAAGCAAATCTTGATCGAACCTATATTTGCCCAATGGATACAATCTGCTCATGGTAAGACGGCATATGGGTTCAATATACTCTTATCTTCAATGAATGGCCCCGCTTTTAATGCAGGTCGAAACATATGGTTGCCCGGATGGTTGAATGCTCTATCAGTGCATGTTTAGAAATCTGAATAATTTCTAAAGACGGCTAGCCAACTTTCTTTAAAACCGATTTCTAGAGGTAAGTTGAATTTTTTAACCCTAGGACTCCTCTAAACGAATTCAAATGAACAAAGATTGAACTGAATTTTTTAGACCTCTTTGAGTACTACAACTTTGGTTTATGTCATTTCTCCATTTGAAATCATTTGAAAATGAAAAGATAAATTTCAAAATTCATGTATTTAAAAAAGAATATCTAGTTCTAATTATTTCAAATGAAAAAGTCATCGACTACAAAGTCATAGATCTCTTTGATTAAGTACTAAATCTTTGGTTTAAGTCATTTCCCCACCCGAGGCCATTTGAAAAATTCAAAGAAATTGAATTTCAAAATCTAAAAATTTAAAACATAATTTTGAGCCCGGTGTAATGCCCTAGAGTCCAAACAGTTCAGATTCACTTTACACGTTGAGTGAACCACATACTACCACTAACCCACTTACGCTTTCGTACTTGTTTCATGTAAAAGAGTTAAACCGGAGATAGTGGTATGGACTGTAGAAGTCTTATATTTTAGTCTAACCCACACCACACTCAACATAAAAGGTGAGACTAACTCAACCCCCCCCCCCCCCCCCCCCCCCCCCCTCCCCCAATAATAGATCAACATACAAATAGGCCTATACGGGTCAAACTTCAAAATGGGTCGGATGTGATACCTAGAGGTTTCAAATGAAAAGTAGCCGGTACAAAGTTGCAAATCTCTTGAGTAATATAACTTTAGTTTAGATTCGTTTTTCATTCTAAGGTCATTTGGAAAACTCAAATTTTTAAAATCTAAAAATTTAAAACATAATTTTGGGTCCTAAATACTTTCAAATGAAAAAGTAGTCAACCATAAGGTTGCATATCTCTTCGAGTACTATAACTTTGATTTAGATTGTCACTCCATCCGATATCATTTAATTTTTTTTAAAATATACATTTCAAAATCTTAAAATTTAAAACATAAATTTCTGGGCCCTAAATGGTTTGAAAAGAAAAATAGTCAACTATAAAGTTGCTTTTCTCTTTGAGTACTACAATTTTCATATAAAGCTTGTTTTCATCCAACCTGGTTTTGACAAGTTATAAATTTTATTGTCGTGCATCATTTGTAGTTGCTTTAAATCAGGAGCCGCCTCTAAAAATGGTTTCTGTAGTGAAAGTGACATATGATTGTGGTTTGGTAACTGGCAATATTTCCAACAAGCAGAATGCTTGAAATTGCCACATGAGGCGACGATCCTAGCAGCGACATAGAGACCGAGACCAATATAAAATAGGTAATATGAAAAGTCGAAGGTACATATTGGTTTGGCGTTAGCATATTTGCTATTTGGCTATCAGTCTGTTTTGGTATTTGGCTATCAGTCTGTTTTGGCACACTTTCAGGTAATGTAGAAACCGAAATCGATTTTCTCCTCGGTTACACTATCACTCGTAAGAATTAAGAACGCAAGGGATATGCCGATAACTTTTGGATAACACATATGAACAAACAACTCAATATCTCAATGCAAACATGGGTGTCACAATTGAACGAAAACAGAAATAAAAGGAATTTGTCACTTCAGACTTCATGATTGCCAGATGGTTTCTGTTCTTCGGACTTGCTATTGTGGGCTGTGGCACCACCTTTCTTGCGGAAGATTGAGACTAATGCATAGGCTGCAATATAGGCCAGGACAGGGATGACCAAGTAGACGACATTCCTGGATGTCTCCCAGTCTCTGGTACTGCCTGCTGCATAGGCCCCCAGCAGGCCGAGCATGTCAAGCAAGATAGCTGTGTGCATTGGCCAGAGTGGCAATTCGTAATTTTGGAGAGTCGATGGCCAGAGTGGCAGGAGCAAGATGATGACGACGACGGAAGCCATGAAGGAGGTGGAGTTGCAGTAGAAGAAAGCATGGTACCGGCGTTTGTTGATGTAATGGAGGATGGAGCTGCCAGCAGAGCGACCATTGCTGTCGTCCTGCCACAGGCCACCTGGTGGCTTCAGGCCAGTCTGGTAGGTTACGCTCGCAGCAAGGACTCCTAGCAGCATCAAGTATTCACGCATGTTCCTATCTCCTGATGATCCAGAGACAGAGAGCTGATCTTCTTGCCGTGCTTCTGCTGGCATCTCTCCCTGAGTTTTACTTTCCTGCTGGTTCTGTTTCGTGCCGGCGTCTGGTTCTGCTTGCCCGGAGGAATCAGCTGCATTATTCTTGATGCACCTCCACCACTGCTTCCCATGATCTCTTAGGTAGGGGTGAACCCAGAAAATGACTACCTCCAGGGCTACAAAGGCAAACACGGCAACAACCAGCGTCAACACATAAATGGAGGTGCGCAGATCCCTGGAGCTCCCAGCGGCATAGGCTCCCATGAGCCCAAACATGCCCGCCACCATGCACACGTAGAGCGCGTAGCACCGTATCCCTGGCCTGTACAGGTTCGGGTTCACGAGCAGGACGATGAGAGCCACGGACGCCATGAAGCTCGCCGCGTTGCAGTAGAAGAAGGCCATGTAGCGGGGCCGGTAGTGGTCGTGGAGCACCGGGTAGCCCGCGCGGTGCCCATCTTCATCTTCTGACCAGAAGCCCCCCGGCGGCGTCAGCCCAGCCTGGTAGGTGAGCGTCGCCGCCAGGATGGCCAGGAGCAGCAGCATCTCGCGCCTGTTCTCCAGCTTCTTCTCCGCGTCCGGGTTGCTGTCCTTGTGGTCTGGAAGCGTGAAGAGGACGATGTGGATGACCACGTAGACCAGGACGATCCCGGCCAGGGCAACCACGTAGATGGAGGTCGTCTCGTCCCTGCAGCACCCCGCGGCGTACGCGCTGATCAGGCCGAACAGGTCCAGGATCATGGCCGCCTCCAGCGTGTGGCCCTTGAGCAGGAATCTGCTCTGGACCATGAGGATCACGATGAGGGACGCCACGAACGCCGCCGAGTTGCTGTAGAAGAACACCTTGTACCGGGTGGGGTGTGTGGTCAGGAGTATCGGGTCACCGATCTTGTGATCGTCTCGGGTGTCGGGCCACAGGCCACCTGGTGGGTCCAGTCCTGCACTGTAAGTGATGCTCACGACAAGGGTCGCAAGCAACATGACAAGAGACTGTCTCGCCTTTTCCACTGCTTCTTTTGAAGGATCCTTTTCCACTGCTTTTTTTGAAGGATCCATTTCCACTGCTTCGCCGCCGCCTTCGTGTTGATTTATGCCCCTGCAGGCAATTGCAAGCAACATATATTAACAAAGAGTTAGTTAAATTGCAAGCTAGAAGGGCCTGTTTGGAACAGAGGATTTGCAAAAGAAAAACAAAAAACGGATTTTTTATTAAAGTTTTCTCGACTTACTGTTTGGAACAAAGGAGATATGTATTCCTTTCCAAAGGAAAGACTAACCTTCGCTTCACGAAACTAGAAAAAAATATCCAAGGAAACCTAAAGGAAAAATACCTGTAATGTTTTCTCAAGTTCTAAAGACTGAAACTTTTGCTTCTTTATTTTTCGCATTATTCAATTCCTGTGTTCTTTTTTCTATTCCTTTGTTTTACGCTCCTGCGCGTTCCAAACATGCCCGAAATGGAGATTGAGAGGGAGGAGGTAGTTGTGCAGATACTAATACGTACCTGCTGCTGATCTGATTCTGATCTGGTGGAATTTGGTCTTCTTCTTTTTTGATCGGTGGAATTTGGTCTTCTGATGATCTGTCAAAGCAGCAACTCCTTAGTGCTCCCAGCAATTCCTAATTAACTCCTAAATTGCAACCAACCAACTCCTTACTGCTGCTGGTAATTGAGCAGATACATACCGGCTGCTCTGCTCTGGTTTATTTTGGTCCTGCGATCTGTCGAAGCAACTGCGAAGCAGGCTTGGAATGGAGCGATCCTGCTTCATTCCGATGGCCTTGGTGACGGCCACCTGGAGGAAGATGTAGGCAAGAACTCCGGCGATGAGGCAGATGACGTAGGTGGTGTCGTCGAGCTGCCTGCAGCTCCCAGCGGCGTACGCCCCCATGAGGCCCAGGAGCGCCGTGATGGTGAGACCATACAGAGCCACAAGCCGCACAGAGAGCTTGGTTGTGAGCTTCTTGTCGACGAGGAGGATGATGATGAGCAGGGACGCGACGAACGCGGTGGTGTTGCAGACGTAGAACGCCTGGTAGCGGCTGGAGTAGTGGTGCATCAGGACCGGGTCGCTCATCTGGTGCCCGTCCTTGGTGTCGCCCCAGAAGCCGCCCGGCGGATTCAGCCCGGCCACGTACGTGATGGTCACCGCGAAGGTGGCCAGCAGCATCAGGACCTCATGCAGTTCTTGGCGACGCTCATGAACATCGCTTTGCTTCCTGAGCAGCAGCCGCGCCAGCTCGCATGAGCATCCGTATTTGGAGAAGAGGTTGCAGACGAAAGCGACGACGACGTAGGCGAAGACGGCGCAGACCAGCAGCGCCGAGTAGATGGTGGTGAACTTGTCCCGGCAGCTCCCGGCGGCGTAGGCGCCCATGAGGCCGAGCAGGTCGAGCACCATGACGACCCGCAGCAGGGCCTCCCACCAGCCCGTGTTCTTGCCATCCAGGACCAGGAGGAGGAGGCTGACCACGAGCGACGCGGCGAACGCGGTGGCGTTGCAGTAGTAGAAGGTGAGGTAGCGGTGGCGGTGCGCGTACTGGAGGATCGGGTCGCCCGCGTGGTGGTGGTGCGGGCCGTCGTCGGTGTCCTCCTGCCAGGCTCCCCCCGGCAGGTTCAGCCCGGCGACGTACGTCACCGTCGCAACCAGAGTGGCCAGCAGCAGCAGGTACTTCCTCAGCTGGTACTCCGTGGAGGAACCTGAAGGAGGCTTAGCAGCAGGCTTGTTGTTGTTGTTGCTGCCCAAAGCTTCATCAGCCACAGCCCCAGCCACAGGGGGGGAGTGGGAGTGGCTTTGTGCGCCGCCGGACGCCATTGGACTCTGGGAGGAAGCTACTTTGTTGTTGGACGCCATTGGCTTATCTGTCTGGTGACGACTGACGGGCCTTGTAGCAGTGGCAGAAGACGCCTTGACCCTTGAGGAAATGCTAATGCCACGGCTAGCCGGCCTTATCGGCACAGCCGGCAGAATATAACATGGTGCTCGCTTCTGATGTGTCCTAATAATTGCATGATGACTCCATCGGGTCGTCGTCTTATTTTCAGACAGTTATGGCCTGTTTAGTTCCCAATTTTTTTTTGCGCAATATCCATCACATCGAATCTTACGGTACATATATAGAGTACTAAATATAGACGAAAAAAAACTAATTGCACAGTTGAGTGAGAAATCGCGAGACGAAACTTTTGATCCTAATTAGTCCATAATTAGACACTAATTGCCAAATACAAACGAAAATGCTACAGTAGCCAAAACCCAAATTTTTTTGGATCTAAACGCGGCCTTAGTTGGTTGTTTTTTTTTGGCTAATAAATCCGGCTGGTGCTGATTTATCGTGAGAGAAAAACACTGTATCAGAACTGATAAGTCTTGGCTGAAACCAGCAAGCAAACATGCTGTTTATATAAAAAGTTAGGGGGTGTTTGATACAGATAGCAGGTGTCCCATTGGATATCATATCTATTATCATATCGGGTGTTTGAATATTAATATTAAAACTAATTACAAAAGTCGTGACTAATTCGTGAGACGAATATATTAAGCTAATTAATCCATTATTAGCACATGTTTACTGTAGCACCATATTATCAAATCACGAACTAATTAGGCTTAATAGTTTCATCTCACAAATTAATTTTAATCTGTATAATTAGTTTTATAATTAATCTATGTTTAATATTTTAAATAGTGTTAAATATGTTTATGTAGTTAATGTGACATGGATTAAATTTTAAAAAATGGGAAGCAAACGTCCCTTTATATATTCCATTCCTCTCCTTTCTCCCTAGCTTGCTTGGCAATTTAACGAGCATCAATGCTATTCTCCTTCTCGATGGGCTCTGTGTTCCTGAGATTCCTATGGCCTACGTGGCAGTGGGAACAAGCAAAACAACCTGTTTTCTGTGCATGCCCAGCTTTCAGTTCAGAACTGATAAGCTTTGGTTCCCATTTCCGAATTCTATTTTTCCTTCTCTTACTTCAAGCCCGTGTTTAGTCGGGGGAAAGTTGGAAATTTGGTTACGGTAGCACTTTCGTTTTTATTTAGCAATTAGTATTGAATCATGGACTAATTAGGCTCAAAACGTTCGTCTCGCAATTTCCAACTAAACTGTACAATTAGTTTTTTTTCGCCTACATTTAATGCTCCATGCACGTATCGCAAAATTCGATATGATGGGTACTGTAGCATTTTTTGGGAAAACTTTTCACGAACTAAACATGGGCCAAGTTGAATTACCATTTTCTTTCTATCGTATTTTAGTTTTGCAGCCGAAGAACTGTACGGGTTTCTTAAAATACAGCATATATATGAATCTCCTAGTTGAATTACAAGCATCATGGAAGCTTCTTAACCCAACATCTTTTTCAGGCCGAAGGAGGAGAGCTAGCTGTCGTCTTACCTGGATTTTTGCTTAATCTATATGACCACCCATCAGACAAGACTTGCGCATTTTGTGTTCACCACATTCCATGATCGAGCTGCACGCGATGTATAAACATGTCCACGCTGTTTGGCTGATAAGCCAGCTTAAAAAGTACTCCAACCCAAATTATAAGTCATTCCAAGAGTTTTGAGAGTCAAAGCATCTCACTTGAATAAATTTATACGATAAAATAATAACATTTATGATGTCAATTACTTCCTCTGTCTTTACAGTGCATTCTAGGATTCAAAATTTGTCATCAAATATAATGCATTCTAAAAGAAAAACTAATTTTACATTAAATACTTTTCAATTATCAGTCAATCACCATTAATCACATTGATGATAGCGCCTGATTAGAAAATAAAACGAGGGTACATATGTCTTTTATGTTCTCTCTTAATTTGTTTTAAAATTTCTAAAATGCGGTGTGTTACATGGCCGAAGGAGTAAGTATCATTAGATTCTTCATTAATTATATTTTTATAGTATACTTATTTGATGTCATAAATCTTTATAATTTTCTCTATAATTTTGGTCAAACTTAAAATTCTTTGACTCTCCAAGATTATTGGAATGTCTTATAATTTGAAATGGAGGGAGTATTGTTCGCTAATTTGTTATGTAAGAAAAATACTATATCATAATTGATAAGTCAGGCTGATAAATTCAAGCGAACAGGACCATTACCTACATCCCAAGTGCAATTATTTCAAATGTTGGCACGTTCACCTTCCACTCTCTGACCTGTTCAGCTTCAATCATTCGCATAAAATAAACTGCCCTAAATTAAACAAAAACATGCTATCCGTTGACTAGAGGAGGCGACTTAACTCGTGGTGGTGGTTGGTTTAGCTAGGAGCTTTTAAATTTAGTTTTATTTAGCCAATTTTTATCTAAACATTATGACTAAATAGGATTAAATAGGTTTTAGTTCTCTCTAATCATTCTTGAGTGGCTAAATGAGACTAAATTATTTAGGAGGGACTAAATTTAGCTGCCGCAATCCAATCAAGGCCTTAGTAGTATTATATTATATGCATGAATATGATATCAGCTGCACACGTCATGATGCTGACGCATCAAGTAATCCAGTACGAGTAGGAAGAGTAATGCAGAAGGCTGCACCACCGCTACAATTGGCTAAAGGCTTGAGACACAGACAGGCTGCCGGCGACCGGAGTTGGACACTCTACAACTCCAACTTCAAAAAAAAAAAAAAAAAGGGGGGGGGGGGGGGGGGGCGCTACTGATTGGTGGTGCGTTCAATGAGATGCCAGCTGTGATGTTCAGTACTCTTGGTTGGTGTTCGGGTAAATGCCCTGTTTTCCGGAGACGCTGCTCACTTCGATTTACCCTATGTTCAACTTGTTTAATTTATTTTTTTAATTGAAATAGTATTTTTCTTTCATAATAATTTAGTCAGAATAGTATTTTTCAGCTAATTTCAACCAAGTTTAACACAACGAACGGAGCAATGAGACAAATTCAATGCTTCTTAGTTCCGACCAGGCATGGATGCTGATGGTGTAGAGCTACTGTAGCTCTTCTAGCTTGCTGGAAGTATTCTGTACTATCTTTTATTATTACCACGATCCCAACCATCTATCTTTCGATCGTCATGTGTCTTTCAGTTATGTGCAAAAGCTCGAGCCCATCTTTATAAATTCTCAAATTATTTTAAATTTGACTATATTAGTTTAAAAAAGACAATATCAAGAATTGTTATTCTAAATAGGTATATTATATATTCCATGATGAATAATGCTAAATATTTATCAAAATATAGTCAAACTAAAGATAGATTGACTAAATGCTCCACCAAATTGAGAAAAAAGATTCCCATGAAACTAGTTAAGGGGTCTTGGGGACCACAACCCTCGTATGGCCCTCTCCTTCGTTCCCACAACCATCAGCTCGTTCGGGCTAGCATTAATTTTACACGGTAGCAGCTGAAAAACACTGTAGCAGCTGGTTTTTAGTGAGAGAAAAATACTATCCCGGCTAGAAAAACACTGCAGTTTGTTCAGCTGGCCACAATCAGCTAGCTGGGCAGCCTTTTTTTTTTTCAGCTAAAGCAGTATTTTTCTCTAACAAAAAACCAGCTGCTACAGTGTTTTTCAGTTGCTACAGTGTAGAATTAATGCCAGCCGAACAAGCTGATGGTTGTGGGAACGAAGGAGAGGGCCATACCAGGGTTGTGGACCCCAAGACCCCTTAACTAGTTTCATGGGAATAACCATTGGCACAAGCCGAGATGTTTACTTTTGTAGAGAACCTGAGGACCAAAACCAGTCTGCATTGAAAGGAGCTTCCACATGGATGGCCCAGCGACAGAAAGAAGTCATCTCTAGAGGCGCTATGAAAAGGGAATTGAGTGCTACTACAATCAATCCTTTCAGAGGCAACTATCGATGCTTTGTAGAGATGGCTGAGCCAGCTACCTCTAAGCTTAGGTGTAACACACCCAAAATACGTTTTGTGTTAGGAAGCGCTAAACGGTAAATAGTTCAATAGAATTGGTTGTAAAAAGCAAATCTTTTACTTGTTGCTCGCATGGTTCATTATAGACTATAGATACATAAAACTCATTGAAGGCACTCCATTTGACTACTCATGCATGTTATTCGAAGTTTGGATAAAGAAGCTAATGCCGTTGGAAGATTGAAGGAAAAAAAAAGACCGTGAACAATAATTATGTTGTAACAATCATGTTACTCTAGCATTACCCGGTTGTGTCTTGCTGCCAAGCCTTTTCCTATCCTGTAAAACCTAATACCTATATCCCTTGATGAGCCGCCGCCCTCTCGTATTCATAAGAGAAGAGAGGACTAGATAATAGAGAAGAGAAGAGAAGAGAGGGAGAGAATTAGGGCTTGGCGTTGTTTGCTGCCTTATCTGTTTCTCCTCCAGGATCGGTTAGTCATCTTCTTCCCTTTATGTTTTTCCCTCAATCCTATGTTTTTCCTCGTTATTCTTGATGGCAATGTCATGGTTAGAGTAGATCAAGCTGACGTGACATGTAGTGTCAAAGTTTAACGCGAGGGAGAAGGGGAAACATGAACTTAATCGTTGCGGATCTTCATTGTTCTTGCTGTGGGTGGTAAGATCTCGCTTTTATCTACTGTTTGACAGAGAATCCATGCTAGGGTTTACTGAAATCGATGAATTAGTAGATGGGTTTATAGTTCTAATCTCATAATTAAGGCATGTTGTTTCTCAAATTGTTCTGTTGTTGTTTTGTGATGTTTACTGTTTTCATGTGCCCAAAAATCCTAGAAAAATACATTTCAATAGTAGACTTCAATACCTTTCTTTCAGCAAACCTTTATAGTTGTTTTGGTTTGGGATATATAATCGTTGTTTGGTGATGCATTTGTGCTGCTAGACTTTTGGATAGTTTTAGATGCATTCAGTTTTACAATATCTTAAGTCCAAAATCTCGTAGAATGATGTACGTGAAAGTTGTATGGAATTTTATAAGTTTTCCAAATTGGTAAAGATCATAGATATTGGATCAGTATATCTCTAGTTATATATGTTTTAGTCGGCTACTGTTGTTCTGCTGTCAGAAAAGTTCAGTTAGTTTGCTTGCTTGTTTTGAGTATCTTAGATTCTTCAAACTCCAAAAGTCATAACATGAAAGTTATAGATTATGACGTTTTATGTATTCTTCAATCATCTTTGCAAGCGTGCTAACTCCTAAATACTTTACCAAACAGCTAAGCATCAAGTTAGAATTTTTGAAAGTATTTTCAAAACATTTTCTCTTGCTACTCACCACATCACTAGATCTAATGCAAATGCATGTAATCAACACCTAGTGGCACTAGATAACCATGTTTGCTATTTAAACTCCCCTCGTAATAGTACAACTATCGACAAAAGATGCTCAGCAGTTCACCGAGGGGTATCCCATGATGGTAGATTTGTCGTAGAGATGAGCGAGATCAGGAGCGAGATGATAATACAAGTACCAAGACACAAGATTTAGACATGTTCGGCCGTCAGTATGACGTAATACCTACATCTGTGTTCTGATGTATTGCATTGAGATGTATGGATCGTTGTGTAGATGTATGTATCTTGATGTAGCCTGTCCGCTAGGGGACCCCTACCTCTCCTTATATAGTATGGAGGGGTAGGGTTACAAGGAAAGTAGCCTATTTGGTACTATACAATATCTTATGGTGCACGCCGAGCAGCACCGTGCACACCATGATCTTGTGGGCTGGGCCACCTCTGATGGTGTGGCCCATGTCTTGTCTTATGTATACCGGGGGCCATACCCCCACAGCTAGTCCCCGAGCCTGATAGTAGGTGACAGAGTCACGTGGTGCCAGGGTTAGAAAGTAGAAGACTAGTCGAGAAGTAGCCAATCCTCGGGCGTAGCCACGAGATGAGAATAAGCACATTCACCACAAGGTGAAGTATGCCCACTTAGTCCCCGAGCCTACCGGAAGATGAAGAATGAATCTTGTAGCAGGGTCAAAGAAAAAGAAGTCTAAAAGCTTGTTGACGTCGTCTGACATGCGTGTATCAAGACCCCAGACGTGCTGCCCAAGATCAGCACCCTGATCCGAACAACATGGAGCAGCTTGATAGCACACCGATGAGACGTAGCAAGATCCGACCACCAAGGGAGCACCGAGGAGTCCCTGGCGCCGCTGGTGATGTTTGAGCACTGAGGAGTGAGGAGTCCCCAGCGTCGCTAGTGATGTCTGAGCCCTGAGGAGCGAGGAGTCCCCGGTGTCGCTGGCGATGTCCGAGCACCGAGGGGCGAGGAGTCCCCGACGTCGCTGGCGATGACCGAGCACCGAGGAGCGGGGAGTCCCTGGCGTCGCTAGCGATGTCCGAGCATCGAGGAGCAAGGAGTCCCCAGCGTCGCTGGCGATGTTCGAGCACCGAGGAGCGAGGAGTCCCCGACGTTGCTGGCAATGATCGAGCACCGAGAAGTGAGGAGTCCGCGGCGTCGCTAGCGATGACCGAGCATCGAGGAGCGAGGAGTCCGCGGCGTTGCTGGCGAGGTCTGAGCACCGAGGAGTCTTTGGTGCAGCTGGCGATGTTCAAGCAGCGAGGAGTTCCCAGCGTAGCTAGCGATGTCCGACCATCAAGGAGTCCTTGACGCAGCTGGCGACGTCCGAGCAGTGTGGAGTTCCCGGCGTAGCTGGCGATGTTCGACCACCGAGGAGTCCTCGATGTAGCTGGCGACGTCTGAGCAGCGAGGAGTTCCCAGCGTCGTTGGCGATGACCGAGCACCGAGGAGCGA
The DNA here is from genome assembly GCF_019320115.1 of Miscanthus floridulus. Lineage (NCBI taxonomy): Eukaryota > Viridiplantae > Streptophyta > Magnoliopsida > Poales > Poaceae > Miscanthus > Miscanthus floridulus. The sequence goes on along the minus strand of NC_089598.1, from coordinate 55,117,080 downwards.
GGAGTCTCAAGCGTCGTTGGCGATGTCCGAGCACTGAGGAGCGAGGAGTCCCCGGCGTCGCTAGCGATGACCGAGCACCGAGGAGCGAGGAGTCCCCGGCGTCGCTGGCGATGTCTGAGCACCGAGGAGCGAGGAGTCCCCAGTGTAGCTAGCGAGGTCTGAGCACCGAGGAGTCCTCGACGTAGTTGGCGACGTCCGTGCGGTGAAGTGCGCCCACTTAGTCCTCGAGCACGAAGAATCCAAACACCGAGGAGTAACCGGCGTAGCTGGCGATGAAGCACAAGCGATGAATAGTTTGGTCAACTGGTCGGCGGCGAAGTGAGCATTGAGTAGAAGCAACCGGCGAACAGTCCGATCAACTGGTCGGCAATGAAGTCCATGAACCTAGCGGCCCGACCAGTTGATCGGTGGAGAAGTCCGAGCACCAGGTGGTCCGATCACCTGGACGATGATCCTACAATACAAACATGTAGAATGGGTAGTACATGATGTAAAAATATATGAACTCCGGAGAAAAAAAATAGCGAATGTAGCTTGGCGATCAGTTGGAGTGAAGATGTATTTAATATAAACCGATCAAATAGTTAGTGTGTAGCTGAGTCTCCAGCCCTAACTAGCCTGTTAACCATAACGCAGAGCGCGAAGCCTGTGCACGTGTAGGAGGAACAAGCGTCACTAAGGAGCCACTGTCGATCACCCATAACGCAGAGGGCAGACGCTCGTGCACATGTAGGGAGGAGCCAGAGACCGGGCTGTCTCTAGAGATGTCCGAGCATCAACAGGACTGTTCGGGGGTTCGGAAAATTGTTTGGAGAACAAACATGGAGAAAACAGCTCGAAGAAACGTCACGGCGATATACGGAGATTAGAGAATATTTAGAAGAATATTAAAACGTGACTTAGCTTTAGACAAAAAGTCTGGTCGGCGACGTATGGTGTTATCTAGTTCGCGTTGACGGCGAGCACCTGGCGGGCGGTGAGTTGTTGGTGAAGACGACCTCGGAGGTGGTTTCGAGATCGGATCTGCTATTGTGGGGGCTGGTGTAGCCAGCGATGAATCGTCGTCATGGTCCGACATGGATCTCCATGAGATTGACGACGAGAACGCGTTGTTGATTTGAGGTCCATCTGGCTCGCCCTGGGATCAAGCGCACACCCCTACCTGGCGCGCCAACTGTCGACAAAAGATGCTCGGTAGTTCACCGAGGGGTATCCCACGATGGTAGATTTGTCGTAGAGATGAGCGAGATCAGGAGCGAGATGGTAATACAAGTACCAAGACACAAGATTTAAACAAGTTCGGTCGTTAGTATGACGTAATACCTACATCCTGTGTTCTGATGTATTGCATTGAGATGTATGGATCGTTGTGTAGATGTATGTATCTTGATGTAGCCTGTCCACTAGGGGACCCCTACCTCTCCTTATATAGTATGGAGGGGTAGGGTTACAAGGAAAGTAGCCTATTTGGTACTATACAATATCTTGTGATGCACGCCGAGTAGCGCCGTGCACGCCATGATCTTGTGGGCTGGGCCACCTCTGATGGTGCGGCCCATGTCTTGTCTTGTGTATACAGGCGGCCATACCCCCACAACAACTATCTATCCTAAACCCGCCATGCACTCTACTATATGTCTTGGACAACAAACAAAATCCCTAGCATATACCTTTGCTTTTATCACTATAGGGTTTTGTTTTTCTCTTTCTTCTTTTTTCATGAGTGAGCTTGCTCCAATTGGATTGATAACCCTTCGTCCATCTCCAAGTCTTATTTACCACCTTGGTGTGGACTCAACCACTTGAACAGCACTTGGCAAAAGGTTAGTTCACTAGTTATTTCAATTACCAAAACCAAACATAGGGATTTTAACTTGGAATGGAACTCACAACTGCCATAGATATATATTTTCTTGAGGGCTATATGCTGATGACCCTAAGGATATGTATAGCAAAAAAAAATATTGACACACTTATCTCAGTTGGGAATCAAACTCACAAACGGAGATTTCGTGTGAAACAAAATTACCACTACACAGCAAAGTCACTTGTGTCTAGGTGAATGTTTCTTTCTTTTTATTTATTTTTGTGGATCTTGTAATGATTTTTTGTCACCCTAAACAATTTTAAATGGAAAAAATTGAACTAAAAAGTTTTATATCTCTTCGAGTACTACAACTTTAGTTTATGTTGTATCTCTATCCGAGTTCGTTTGAAAAATTTCAGAAAAATTTAATTTCAAAAGTTTGATAACTAAATAGCAGATCCCGACTACATGATTTTCCTAGCCTTGCAGCGACGTCATCATTTATTCACTACACCGATCTGCGCATGTATACATGCAGCCTCCACACGTCCACCACCTCCACCCGGTGACCAGTAGTAAAAAAAGCAAGAAAGCAAACAGTCTCCACCACCTTCCTCCAAGCTCCAAATTGCAGCTCCACCCCTGTCTCATCTTATTTGTCGCTAAGCGCAATCGCGACCTAGAAACCAGCCTCGTTTTGGATCATTGGAATTAAATTCATTCTAATAATTATAATTTTGACACAGATTAATTAAGCTAATATGGTTGTACATGAAATATATTTGTATATTATTGTTAATCATTCAAGGCAGATACTTATATGTTGCATTTCTACCATAGGGAAATGAGTTAAAGAACTTGTTATAAGTTGGAGAGTAAAAACATAATATGGTGATCTGTAGAATCAATTTTCATCTCCTACCCTTTAAATTTGAGATAGGCTTATATGTGAACTTGAGAAAGTTATGGAATGTCAAATTCCAATCCAAATATCCTAATTCATTAAGTAGATTAATTCCAATTCCTACAAAATGAGAGGATCCAGATGGCCCCTATCCTCTAGGATATTGGATAGGAAACTATGGTACCCAACACAAGTTTCTATACATGTGGGTCCAAAACAAATCTAACCAATCCTTCCTCTCCCTCTCCCTACAATTGGCTTTCGGTGGAGCTAGGTGATCGGCAATGTGGCAAAATCGACTAATTTATAAGAGCACAAGTACAATGGAAACCACCGGAGCAATCGCACTGTCATACTTGAGCCCCATATAAACTCGGTAGTCCATCGAGTATCACAAAGGATCTCGAATAATCCAACATACAACCAAGATCGTACAAGATTCAACATACAAGCCACATGTTACATAAGTTCACAAGTATCTCAACATACATCGGAGTTCAAATATAGTTATTACAATACTAAGTTTAACTACAATAGCGGAAGCAATATAGTTTTAAAACCAGCATTTCACATATTTGTTCAAATACATGCCAGTTTGTGATCAAGTCCAACAAAAGCATCATAGATGAGATCACATAGAATAACCTTGCCCGTGACCTTACTCCTCATCCACGGCGGGAGGGAAGCAATTCTTGCAGTACCCATGGTATACAATACCATCTGCAACAAGTGGAAAATAAACCCTGAGTACGAGAAGGTACTCAGCTAGACTTACCCGTCATAAACCAAAAATAAAGTGACACCAAGAATCATGTAAGGCTGTATAAGTGGAGTTGGCTTGACAACATTTTGCATAAAAGCAGGAGTAATATATATATTTTGATATGATCAGTTATTCTAGCAACAAGTTATACCTATTAAAATTAAGCATGTCTAGGTTGGCACCTGTATTAGAGCAATCACTTGATTTAAGATGAAGCAAACAATAGTAACCATATCCAGTGTAATATTTGCACATTCCTCATTACCATCACATTCCATCAAGTTACTACGATGAAGGGGCTCTGTCAAGTTTCTCACTACAAGGGAGAGATGGCGATTCAAATGGATTGCAACCAGCTAGGCAGTATTCCTAGCACAAACCTAGATATACCTGCGCCAAGATAGTCTTAGGTCACCTTTGGTACAACTTAGGTACACATGTCATGGGTTCGATCAGCGCCGCACAACTAGGGACAACCAGCTACCAGGACAGTCAGGCCCAGCCTTGTAACACCTTTGTTGTTACGAGCTCGCTAAGCACTGAGATTACGGCCTAAGAGATAGATCTAATAATATAGTGAGTTCGTTTACTTAGCGTAAAGAGGTGGTGATGAAAACTCCTAACAAAAAGAATAGAATGAGTTGTGTTAATTGTTGGCAGGAAAACAATTTCTATGAACAATGACTAATTATCACTGGAGTATAGTGTGACAATAAATATTTGGGGGCAAGTTATGTAGTTGGGCATGCAATTTTAAATCCTAGAGAATAATAATATCAGCTAGTATTTTTGGGAAGCTCGGAAATCAAATTGAAATTAAATCCACTCTTCACGGTTAAGTCGGCAAACAAACGATTTAAGTTTAAAGTGATATCTTTGGTAAATTATTTAGTGGAACATACTTAAATAGTGCTTTAATATTTTGTTCATACGAGTTAGTATGTAGTATGGGCTAGGTCAAGGTACAATTGTTAGTTGAAACCGGCAAGGTTTAGACCCTTTAAAAATTACGGCAAAAGTGCTAAAGGTTGTTAGTTCTAACCAAGTCTTTACTCTGTCCAAGTCGAAAAAGAATTGTATACAATGCCATTTTGGCATTTAAAATTCAACAAAAATGATTAAGCCCTAGATCCATGTTCTTGCCCTATTGGTTGCGTCAAAGTGTGTACATGAGCATGGTGTAGGATGAAGTTGTGTTGGGGATCACGTTGCTCTCGTAAAAATTGCCCAAACTTCGTTATAACGCGTTGTAACCGCGTTGTTGGCGCTCTGTTCGTGAACCGACACTCCAGCGACAAACCAAGTTGGCATCCTTGTATCTCCCTCTCTAGTCGCTCTCTGGACATGAAGTTTGCTTCGTTAGCTGGGTGTTAGTATCGACTTTAGGTTAGGGGAATTAGTTGAGCCTCGATCGTGATCGTTAGCGGGTTTTGCTTTGCTTTAAAATGCGTGCACGTCAGTAGTTGATACCTCTTGGCCCGAGTTCAAGGACACCACACAAGTGGGTGCTGCTGGCGCCAGGCTTAGGCCATGGCTGGGCTATTGCCGCTGGCCAGCTCGCATGCCCGGGTCATGCCGCACAGCGCCTTGGCCTCGTGTTGGCTGGCTCCGGTCGGCTGTGGCCAGGTTTCCACTGGCGCGATGTGAGCGCGCCACCCTTTGGCCGCTGAGCCATGCGTGGAGTCGAGCTATGGCTGTGGCCATCATGCCAGGTTAGCATGGCAGTCGCCCCGCCCTCCAATTCATCTACCTATGCTGAGCCGTGTGTCTTGGTCGTAGCCGCCCTCTCATGCGCACGCGCTCTTGGCCATGCACCTCACCTACGGCCGTATTGCTGCTGTGTCTCGTGGCGCGATCCTAGCCGCTCATCCCATCTATCTCTACTGCCACAACTACACGTATCGCCCCACCAATGAGATAGGGAGGAGAGGATAGGTTGTTTATATCGGTAGTGCCACACCAGCACGTGGTCAGAGTCGCTGTCACATTCAAGGCACCGCACTCTCCGCTTGTTCAATTCGCCTAGCTCAAGGCTTCTTAGTCCAATTCCTCACACCAGTGAGTAGCATAGGTAGTCAAATAGATGCTCGGTTCCCCTCAAGCTCGGCTAGTTACTACCCACCAGCAAATTGGTGTTTTTGCTCGCCGCCAGTCATGTGCGCCGCCGTGACCAAAAGGTTGGGGGTAAGGCATATAGGCGTGCTAGCAGTTCAATTGCTCATAACCCTGAGCTTGCCTTGACTCCCTCTATCCGGTGCTCGCACTGTTTTGGCTAGGGTGCTTGTCATTAGTGGAGTGACATGCTAGTGTCCATCACAGAGCGCCACTGCCCCGCTCGGTCGCTCATGGCCAGACCGTTGTTGTGCTCCCCTGCTTCAACCGTCAGTAGGGAGTGCACTGCGGTGAGCTACTAATGCTTCTCCGCCATATCTACCTTGCCGTGAGGGTATAGGCTCCTTGGAACAGTTTGCGCTGCTGCCATGGAAAGCTGCTTGCCGCTGCAGCTCATGCTAGTGCATGTAACCATAGATGGCAACTGACCCGCTTAGTGTGTTCGCACAGGCCTCTGGTGGCCGGCGTGGATGCCCAGTGCCGCTGCTCACCACGCCGCTGTGCACGGGATGACTGGGGGTGTGCGCATGTGGGGGTACGACCCTGGATACCCATGACAGACCACATGGGCTGAGCCTCTAGGGGTGGCCCAGCCCACAAGATGAAGCCTTGCGGGGCACGACTCTGCTCGGCACCACCCGTAAGACACCAGGAAGATATCCTGAAGATACTACGAGATCTGTTAGGATATGTATGATCCCAATATTCCTGTAACCAGTTATTACTTTTCGGTTATCTCTCAGATCTAACTGACTTGTAACCCTGCTTCCCGGACTATATAAGGTGGACAGGGACCCCCTCTAAACACATGCAATATCATACGATAGCTAATACAAACCAACAGACCACATGAGTAGGGTATTATGTCATACTGATGGCCGGAACCTATCTAACATGTGTGTCTCTATTGCCTTCTTGTTCTTGATCTCACGCTCCTCTGCCGATCAATCTACCTTCGTGGGATACCCCTTGGAGGACTACCAATGATATTCTATCGACAGTTGGCGCACCAAGTAAGGGTGTGCGTGTTGTTTCCTTGTCGAACAAGATGGCTTTTTCTGTAGGCTCTTCGTCCCTTCCATAGCCCGGCCAGATCTTCACGGTCGGATCCATCTCATGGGTCATCAACGTCGATGGAGTTGGAGAGCTCCTTGAGCCGGTGCAGATCGGTTTTGTGCCGACCACCCTCGCACCTGCAACTACAGATCTGATCTTGGAGTCGATTCCAAGGTCTCCTTCAGCAACAACTCGCCACCGGCTTCCACGCTACCAGAGGAGGCAGATTAACAATGATGATCTGATCGAATCCATCGACCGGGTCAGACTGAAGCTCGTCGATTGTCTCTCCATCGCTGAATCAGCTCTGGACACTCTGATTCATCGCCGACCACCCTCCAATCTAGATCTATTGGAGGCTGCTCAGGAAACTATAGGGGTTATGGCCCTACCCTTCGGGTTCATCAACGCCGCCACTGCTTGCCAACATGCCCTTAGGGGCAAACTCGCCGACCCGGTCGCCGTCCAACTTCCACCAGCCATCAACATGCTACACTTAGGCTAGGGTCTCAAGGTGTCCCTCCAGACCATCCTGGAAGAAACTCTGGGCTCTGAGTCTCAGGGCTCTATGGAGACCCTCGCCGAAACCATCTCTGAGCAACTCCTCCTTCCACCCTTCTGGGGTGGTGCGACCTTTAATGTCAGTATCGATAGCCCTCCTCAGAATGGCAAAACTGAGGAGGAGCGCGTTGCTCGGGAGAACCAGAACGTCAACCACGCGTAGCACCGAGAAAATGAGGTAGCCATTGTGAGGGCCGAGGCTGCTCAGGATAATCGACTCGATTCACAAGGAAGACCGCTCCCGCTTCACCACGACCTTGACAGGGAATTTCTCCGCGTTGATAGCCACGACCTCTTCAAGACTCCAAGCACCAATCTGGCAGTAGTCACCAATGAGCTCGCTTGTTTCCCTCAAATGCCTGAGCTCGCTAAGATCGCCACCATGCTTAAAGCGGCTCACTGTCAGGTCAGTGAGATTCATGAGGATCAGAGACCTTCATGCTCTATGAGCATGATTCACCGATCAGCTACGCCAAGATCCAATCGCTGCCCTAGCCAAAGCCGTGTCGCTGACCAGTCGCTACCTCTCTAGGGGGATCTAGGGGCCATTGCATCGAACACCATCGCCAACATGACTAGGAGGTCAAACAGGACGCTCGAGTGCACCTCAGCAACCTCTAGGATGCGCGATGGCGTATTGAGCAACGTCACTTCGGTTGCCATGAAGACGAAGTGCGTCACCGCTAGGAGTACGAGAAGGAGTTTGGCAACCTAGACTCAGCCCTCAAGCCTATCCCTGACCGCAACGCCTCAGACGATGGTGTCGACAACCCTAAGGGGCCTCCAACTTTCACAAGGGCACTCCAGACACTTCGGTGGCCCTATGGTTTTAAGATCACTAGGGTCGAGCCCTATGAAGGAAGAATGAACCCAACACAATGGCTATAATCTTATGCCACTGCTGTCCACGCCGTCGGAGGAGACGCCAGCGTCATGGCAAATTATCTCCCTGTCATGCTCACGCCACCCGCCATGAGCTGGTTTACCAGCCTTGCGCCGGACTCTATCGGATCATGGGAAGAGCTAAAGAAAGTCTTCACTGACAACTATATGGCCATGTGTACTCGACCCGGCACCAAGCATGATCTCAGCTGCATCAACCAAAAGCCATCCGAGCTCCTCCGCAGCTACATCCGACATTTCTCCGAGATGAGGAACTCTATTCCCAACATCACGGAAGCTAAGGTAATCACCGCCTTTATCCAAGGACTCCACCATCACGAGCTTCGCTCAAAATTCAACCACAAGCCGCCCACCAGTATCGGCGAGATGATCACTATGGCCAACTAGTATGCCGATGCCAAGGAAGCCGAGGTGCGCTTCAATGAGGATGTAGGCACTCATCACCCATCTCACCGCTACGACGACCGCCCCGACGACCGACACCGCAGCGACCGCTGCCCCGACGACCACAGCTACCACCGTGACAGTGGTCGTGATCGGACATGAGGACATAGGCCTGGCCAAAATCACCGCCGCCAGCCAGACCACATCATCGCCACCATCGGTCAACCTCGCGCCAAGCGCAACTACGACAAACAATACCAAAAGATCCTCGATGGCCCGTGCCCTCTTCATAAGAACACCAAACACAAGATGAAGGACTGCATTGGTTTGGCTAAGGAGTTCTAGGACAAAACGCTCGATGACGACACCAACGATGGAGCTGGAGGTCGCTGACCACCTGGGGGCAACAACAATGCCTTTCAGGACCATGATAAGATGGTCACCACCATCTTTGGGGACCTCGCCTCCACTGAGAGCAGAAGCTCACCGCACGGCGGGTGCTCTCCATCACTACGGAAGACGCCACCGCTAACCCCATCTATAGCCCATGGTCCGAGGTCCCCATCACCTTCAGCAAGGCCAACCAGTGGGTGGATATTCCCTACATAGGGCATTTTCCCCTCATCCTCGACGCAACCATACAGAAGGTGCTCTTTAGAAAAGTGATCATTGATGGTGGGAGCGCTCTGAATCTCCTCTTCACTAGAGCCCTAAAAGAGCTGGGCCTCGATTTGTCAGATCTCACACCTTCTGACTCCACCTTTTAGGGTGTGGTGCCAGGCAGGGCCTCCAAACCGCTTGGAGAGATTACCCTACCAGTTCAGTTCAGCACGATAAGTAACTACCACGTCAAACATATCAACTTCTATGTCGCCAACTTTGACACTGCCTACCACGCCATACTTGGTCGGCCAGCTCTGGCCAAGTTCATGGCCATGCCGCACTACGCCTATCTGGTGCTAAAGATGCCTTTGCCTACTGGAGTCTTGGCCCTGTGGGCCAACCTCACCATCACCTATGCTTGCGAAATAGAGAGTCTCGCCCTCGCCAAAGCTACCGACCTCTCCATCCAGATGGCTAGTGTGGTCACCGAGGCCAAGACAGTGCCCGCTAAAGATATGGAGATCCCAGAGCTAGAGCCTCCCCGTGCCTCCGCCAAGTCAAAGGAAATCAAGGAGGTCGGCCTCGGCCTCGACGATCCCTCCAAGACCATGAAGATTGGGGCTCACCTTGACCCCAAATAGGAAAGCACGCTCATCTTCTTCCTACGTACCAACACCGATGTGTTTGCTTGGAAACCTACAGACATGCCGGGGGTACCACAGGAGAAGATCGAGCACTCCTTGAATGTCTCGCTGACCACCAAACCGATCAAGCAGAAACTCCGCCAATTCGTGCCAGACAAGAAGGAGGCTATTAGGGTAGAAATAAAATGGCTCTTAGCTGCTAGATTCATAAAAGAAGTGTTTCATCCAGATTGGTTAGCAAACCCTATTCTTGTTCAAAAAAAGAATAAAGAATGGAGAACGTGTGTTGATTATACTGATCTTAACAAACATTGCCCTAAAGACCCCTTTGAACTACCTCAGATAGATGAGGTTGTAGACTCTACCGCTGGCTGTGAACTACTCTCCTTCCTTGACTGTTACTCTGGCTATCACCCCTGAAGGAAGAAGATCAGATCAAGACATCGTTCATCACGCCCTTCGGTGCTTACTGCTACACAACCATGTCCTTCGGACTCAAGAATGCTAGAGCAACCTATCAAAGGGCCATCTAGACATGCCTCGACCAACAGATCAGCCACAACATCGAAGCCTACATTGATGATGTGGTCGTCAAGACCAAGGCCGCCGATAATCTTATCGTTGACCTTGAGGAAACTTTTGCCAACTTGAACAAGTACCGATGGAAGTTGAACCCTTCAAAGTGCATCTTTGGAGTTCCATCTAGTATACTGCTGGGCTACATTGTCAGTGCTCGAGGCATCAAACGTAACCCTAACAAGGTCTCTGCCATCACCAACATGAAACGGCCGACATGTGTCAATGATATATAGAAGCTTATAGGCTGCATGGCCGCCTTAATCCACTTTATATCATGCCTCGGTGAAAAAGGGCTACCTTTCTTCAAGCTCCTCAAGGCCTCCGAGTGCTTCTCCTGGTTGGAGGAGGCAGACATAGCTTTCAAGCAACTCAAGTTGTTCTTAACAAAACCTCCGATCATGACAGCGCCACGACCAGATGACACTCTGTTGATCTACATCGCTGCCACTTCCCATGTCATCAGCACAGCTATTGTCGTCAAACATGAGGAAGCCGGGCATGCCTACAAGGTGCAACGTCTGGTGTACTTCATAAGCGAGGTACTTAATGAGCCCAAAACTTGTTATCCTTAGGTACAAAAGCTATTATATGCAATCCTGATTACATCGCGCAAGCTCCGACACTACTTCAACTACTACAAGATCGCCGTGGTCATCGAGTTCCCTCTAGGGGACATTCTCCATAACAAGGAGGCCAACGGCCACATCATCAAGTGGGCCGTTGAGCTCGGTACTTACTCCATCGAATTTAGAAGCAGGCCTACCATCAAGTCATAGGCGCTCGCTAATTTCATCGCTGAGTGGACAGAGATCCAAGAGCCTATCGCTGCCACTTGCCCCAAGCATTGGGTGATGTACTTCGATGGCGCCCTTAACATCAACAGTGCTGGAGCAGGCATTATGTTCATTACGTCTGTAACGGAACTGACCAATTTATAAGAGCACAAGTACAAAAGCAATCACCAGAGTGATCAAACCGTCATACTTGCACCCATATAAACCCGGTAGTCAACTGAAACCATGAAGGATTTCAAACCAACTTGTATACAACCAAGATCACAGTAATTCAACATAACAAGACACATGTTACATCCATTTCACAAGTAGTTCAGAAGTACCACATACATCAGAGTACACATAGTTATTACAAAACGAGTTCACAAATAGCGGAAGCAAAGTAGTTTAACACCATCACACACACTTAGTTCAAATACAAGCCAGTACCAAAGTCATTTACAGCAAAAGCAGTAAGATAAGATAACATAGATGATCATGCCCATGATCTAGTCTTCATCCCCCGCAGGGTGGAGACAATACTTGCAGTAGCCATTATATAGCACGTCATCTGCAACAAGGGGGAATAAACCCTGAGTATGAGAAGGTACTCAGCTAGACTTACCCGTCGTAAACCAGAAATAAATGACACCAAGGATTATGCAAGGCTTTATCGGTGGATCTAGCTTGACAACCATTTTGCATAAAAGCTTTTAGTGATACGAGAGCATAATTTGCTTTATGAGTAAGCAACAATTTAACAATATTAACCTATCAACTAGATTAGCACCTGTACTAGAGCAAGCAATTGATTAACTCCAAACATTAGTAACCATATCCGGTATAATATTGTATCATCATCATCAATTTAACCATCAAGTTCAATTAAGTGCATCTACGTTGCCGCTGCTCAGTCAAGTTCTCACTATCCGGGAGAGACGGCGATTCGAATCGATTCCTATCTAGCTAGAGGGGTATTCCTAACACAAACCCAGGCATACCTCGCGAAGGCAGCCTTAGGTCACCTTTGGTACATCTTAGGAATTGCGGCTCTGAGCAGCGCCGCACCCTCAGGGAGTCCACTCTGCCAGGTGGTTAATCTCACCTCGGACTTACGCCAATAGCTCCCTGCACATCCTTACTACCGCCAGGGTGCGCACTTTCACTTCTTGATCTTCCGACCTGAGTTGAGCTACTCGGCTTCGTGGTCGGAACGAGTTATCCGGCCAACTAAGTGATAGGCATGCGTTCAACATGACATGAGGACATACAGCGAATCGGTCCTTAACCGACACAGACGGGGATAGATCCACAACCAAGACCTCCTTGCCTTGTTGCTTCTCTATCGACCTCCCGCCCGGTCACAATTCATTATTAACACATGGTTATTCTCCACGATAGCGATTATAGCCAACCGTGATCAGACATTTTTCTAATATGCAGGTGACAGGAAATCACCCGACTTTTACCGGTCTAAGCATGGCTAAGCTTTGATTCGCTCCTGGACCTAAATAGGATTCAGGGTACATATGCTGGCCAAGGAATAGATATATATGCAGGAAGTGTTCGCATCCAATTCCTATCACTTAATGCATCAATAAATAAAGATACTCAAAGTAACCATTTTTAAAACATAGGAGTCTTAGAATGCTCCAGGGCTTGCCTTTCAGAAAAGATGAAGGTTGGTGATTGGGGCACTCAAGAACTTCTTCGTTGACTCCTTCTTCGGGGGCCTGCACCTCCTGCTCCTGAGCTTGCTGCTGCTCCTCTGGAAGTACTGGCTCGAATTCTAGAAGCGTAACTCCCTCCGGAACACCTATTGCATGCCAATGCACAAGATAAATATCATGGATGCATAAGGAATGATATGATGCTCATGATGAATGAATCACAGTAAGTGTTTAACAAAACCTCACTGGACACTCGTTTACCGATTAAGAATAGCCCTATTCAAATCACTTTAAACATGTATCTAATCTTAACTTGAAGAACAAGATCGACTTACCTAACTTGCATAACCTAAGGTAAAGCTGCTCATCTTCAGTTAAAGGCCTAACACCTAAGAACATTACCATAAACTTAGAAATAGTAACGGTATACATAATTTAACATTTAAAGCTTCGTATGCATACAAGTAGTCCCTTAATTCAATCACAACCAGAGTTCTACAATTCCCAATGACTTGTATGAGGACATTCTGGAAAGCTTATGATATTCTAAACAAAACAATTGTAAACATCACAGCATGATACTTACGTTAACCAAAACGGATTCCAGTAACCTAGAATTTCTCCAGAACGGCAGGGTTACTAACTTATTTATTTAACAATGATGCAAAAGCCTAATTTGACCAAACCAAGCTTACCAACTTATTGCACATACCAGAGGAACACTAGAAAGTATAGTGCTAACTTCTAAATAAATTATTTAATATCCTTTTCCAATTTATTTAGTTAATTAGGTGATTAAAGCAATATATAGTAAAGCTATTCATAAAAATCTACAAAAATTACAGTAGCTATCTCATGTTTCACATAGACTACCATAAAAATTTCAAAGCCATTGAGCAAGCAGAACTTGCTGTATCCAAAATAACAAGTGGTATGTCCATTTTTAGCATAATTAGGAAACCCTAATGAAAAGTGTCAAGCAATAGATTTCACATTTTTCCTAGCATCATTCTAGCATAAGAACCTTACTCACCAAATTCTACCTACACTGGATCTATAGAAAAATTATGAAAATTCACACAAGATCCATCCATTGATAAAAAGAAATTCTATAACTTAAAAACTATACATGCACCAGCTCTAAAATTTTAACCAGTGATTCTACTGAGCAATAATAGACCACCCACAAAATTTCATCATTTTAGGACCAAAGAAACTCAAGATAAAATTCAAACAAGTTTGCATGTATCCAAAAACATATTTTAAAGTCCTATTTAATTTATCCAGAATTTCTAAAACATGTGCTCATATAATATTTTTATTAAATACTAGACAATACTAGGAACTCAACAAAATTAGAACCATAACATTTGGATCTATATACTAGGAAATACCTATTTTTGAATATCAACACAAATCGGTGAAATAACAAAGCAAAACAAAATAATGAAACAAAACACAGCCACAGCTGTTGGGCCGGCCCGAGGAACGGTGGCCCGCGAGCGACGCTGGCGCGGCCCAGACATTGGAGCGGCCCACGCTGGGCTCCTGCCTCAGCCATGGTGGCTGACAAGGCGGACCCGCGCGACAGAGAGAGAAGCAGGGGAATGAAGAAGACGACGGCAGGACTCATCGTCGGTGGCTTCTCCGGTGAAACCAACGGCGTTACGGTGCTCACTACAGCAATGTGCAACTAGCCGTGCCCTTGATTGAAGCTTTTGGCGTGGCTACAGGGTCGGCGATGAGCAATGGCGGTGCACGGCCGCGGCAGGGCTGGCTCCGACGACGCTACGGCGTCAAGGTTCCAAACGGTGACCCTACGGGCTCCGGTGGTACTCCTATGACCTAATGCGAGCTAGAGGAGGGAATGGAAGGACGCGAGGAGCGCTGGCTGCGAGGAGCGCTACTCTAGCGAGGTCCGACAAGGCGGTGGTGGGGAAAAGATCGGCGATTGACCCTTACCGATGCACGATCGACTCGCGAACACGGTGGAAAAGGAAGAGGGGATCACGGCAGGGCTCTAGGTAAGCTAGGCAACGCGTTTTTGCCAAGACGCGGGAGCTAGGCGAGGGCGAAGCTCCGACGGCAATGGTAGGTGGCTTCGGGCTGTGCTGCGGGAGGCGAGAAATGCAACTAGGGCTGGCGACTCGGTCGGGTAGGCGCGGGGTGGCTTCAAGACGTGGCTGGCCATGCCAGGGCATCCACAGCGCGTGGCCTGCACGCTCAAGCGAGCGGTGATGAGTGGCGCCACGCGGCTAGTGGATTCTAAACCGGTCGGCCATGACGGTCACTGACCGTTTTCAAAAAACGGTGATTCAGAGCTTAACGACGATGACTGACAGCGTAGGTTAAACGGTGATTATCTACTAATCCGTGATGATCTAGACTATGCCATAGTTAACAAAGTTGATCATCCATATGTGAACTACAGCTCTTGTTATAGGAGCTCAAGCTGGTTTGGCTCTGTTAGGGAGATACAAGATGAAACAGTTGGGTACACGAAACTGCAAAACACAAAAAGACTTAGGAAAATTTCTAAGTACGAAATCAGCAAGAAATCCTGACTTGTGGGCCAGGTTTGACCAGGTTCCACACATTTTCATGAGTTGACTAGAAAACAACTTTTGTTCCTTAATAAATTAGCTACAACTTTTGTAAAGAGTGTAAAGCCATGCAAGGTTTCTAAGTTGGTCATTTGAATCAGTCAAACCGTGACACTCCAAGGGTCAAATCTAGTCAAACTTTCACTTGAGGGTATTTTGGTCATTTAGATCTACATGAACAATGTTCCAACAAGTAACCTAAGTGTAGTTAAGGTGTAATAGACCATGATCAACCACTTTACAAAATTGTTACACCACTTACAAAGATCACATGTGATAAAAGCAACTAAAACAAGCAATTCACTCATATGTTGCAATGCCATGTTTCATATGTTGCATGACTTTTGTTGCAAGCCTAACTTGCCACATTCCTACCATGGTGCCATGTTTCCAGGTATGAGAAATTAATGTTGCATTCATATTTTGCACTACTACCATTCATACGCAATAAAGTATGAACAAACAGAATATGCGAACGTTGCATATGCACGTTTCAGTGACAAATGGCATGATGACATAGATGATGCACATGTTTATGAAATGAAATGCAATTATGTGGAAGCCAAACACCTAGGGTGTTACAGCCCTCCCCCCTTATAGAAAATCTCGCCCCGAGATTTGAAAAGCGTACCATTTTGAATAAAAGGTAGGGTATACATCCTTCAAATAATCTTCCCGCTCCCACGTTGCATCACTCTCACTACCCTGGTTACTCCACATAACCTTGTAGGACTTAACCACACGGTTCCGGGTTACTCTTTCTCTCGTGTCGATAACCCGCCCTGGTCTTTCTTCATAGGATAAATCTAATTTCAACTTGACATCTCGAAGTGAAACTCTTTCTTCGGGAATACGGAGACATTTCTTCAATTGAGATACATGAAAAACATTGAATATAGCCCTCATCTCGTAAGGTAACTCTATCTTGTAAGCTACATTCCCACTCTTCTCTATGATCGGGTATGGACCTACATACCTAGGTGCAAGCTTTCTCTTTACTCCAAATCGCTGCACACCTTTCATCGGTGATACCTTCAGATAAACGTGATCACCCACTTCAAACTCAATGGGCTTCCTTCTTTTATCCGCATAACTTTTCTACCTAGCTTGAGCGGCTTTCATATGTTTTTGGATAGTGCGGACTTGTTGTTCAGCCTCTTCAACAAAATCAATGCCGTAGTATCTCCTTTCTCCCGATTCAACCTAGTTCAAAGGAGTTCTACACTTGCGACCATACAACGCTTCGAACAGGGCCATCTTGATGCTTTCTTGATAACTATTATTATAGGAAAATTACGCCAAGGGTAACCACTTATCCCATGAACCTTTGGATGATATGACGCAAGCTCTTAACATGTCTTCCAATATTTGATTCACCCGCTCCGTCTATCCGAAGGTTTGGGGATGATAAGCAGAACTTCTAACTAAGTTGGTCCTTATCATCTTATGTAGTTGTTCCCAAAAATGAGCGGTGAACTGAGGTCCTCTGTCAGATACAATGGTTCTAGGAACACCATGGAGATGTACTATCTGGTTAAAATACAGCTTAGCATAATCACTTGGCCGATAGTCAACCCTAACTGGTATGAAATGAGCAGACTTTGTTAAACGATCCACAATTACCCATATGGAATTAAAATTCTTTTGGGTAGGGGGAAGTCCAACAATAAAATCCATACTAATCTCTTCCCACTTCCATCCTGGTATAGACAATGGTTGGAGAAGTCCAGCAGGCCTCATGTGAATTGCTTTGACTCTACAACAATTGTCGCACCTTGCAACATAAGCTGTGATTTCTTTCTTCATCTTTGTCCACCAAAAACGAGATTTCAAATCTTGATACATTTTACTACTTCCTGGGTGGATAGATAACTTGGATGAGTGAGCTTCTTCTAAGATTTGGTTTCTAAGCTCTTTGTCCTTCGGTACTACCAGTCTGTCCTTAAACCATAGAACCCCCTTCTCATCAATGCGAAAGTGTTTTGTCTCTTGTTCCTTCATCTTTCTTTTGATGTGGAACACACCCACATTGGTTTTCTGAAGCTCGATGATCTTACTTTCTAGAGAGCAACTAAGGGTAATACTGTGCAACACAGCAGGATGTAACAGATGTGCCAATTGATAATCTGCCTCCAAGAGAGAATTACAGTGAGATTTCCTACTCAAAGCATCGGCAACAACATTTGCTTTACCCGGGTGATAATGAACTTCTAAGTTATAATCTTTAATCAACTCTAGCCATCTTCTCTATCTCATGTTCAATTCTGGTTGAGTGAATATATACTTGAGACTTTTATGATCGGTATAAATATGGCACATGTTACCGAGCAAGTAATGCCTCCAAATCTTCAAAGCATGCACAACCGCAGCTAACTCAAGATCATGAGTTGGATAATTAGCTTCATGCTTCCTTAGCTGATGTGAGGCATAGGTGATAACTCGACCTTCCTGCATAAGGACACATCCTAAACTGGTACCTGATGCATCACAAAACACATCAAAAGGTTTCTCGATGTCAGGTTGTGCCAACACAGGAGCTGATGTCAACAAGGTCCTCAAAGTGCAAAAAGCAGTCTCACACTCTGGAGTCCAAACAAACTTTACATCTTTTTGAAGCAACCTGGTTATGGGCTTGGCTACCTTAGAGAAATCTGGGATGAATCGACGATAATACCCAGCCAAACCAAGGAAACTTCTGATCTCATGTACTGAAGTTGGTGCTTTCCAATTCATGACTTCTTGCACCTTAGACGGATCAACCGAGATCCCTTCATCTGACAACACATGACCTAAGAAAGGTACTTTCTTAAGCCAAAACTCACATTTACTGAACTTGGCATAAAGCTTATGCTCTCGTAGCCTGGATAAAACAACTCTCAGATGCTCGGCATGTTCTTCAGCATTTACAGAAAAGATTAAGATGTCATCAATGAAGACAACTACAAATTTGTCCAGTTCTTCCATGAACACAGAATTCATCAGATATATGAAGTATGCAGGAGCATTGGTCAGGCCAAAAGACATAACCAGATACTCATACAACCCGTATCTGGTGGAGAAAGTGGTCTTAGGCACATCCTCCGGTCTAATCTTTATCTGATGATAACTAGATCTCAAATCAATTTTAGAGAATACCTTTGCCTTAGACAACTGATCAAACAAAATATCAATGCAGGGCAATGGGTACTTGTTCTTGATTGTCACCGCATTGAGTGGACGATAATCCACACACATGCGCAATGACTTGTCCTTCTTCTTCACAAATATAGCAGGACAACTCCAGGGAGAAACACTAGGTCGGATAAGACCTTTCTCTAACAGATCTTGTAACTGTACTTTAAGCTCTGCTAACTCATTGGGCGGCATCCTATAAGGCCTTCTAGAAATAGGTGCAGTGCCCGGCACTAACTCGATCTTGAATTCAATATCTCGATCCGGCGGTAAACCAGGTAGATCATCAGGAAATACATCTGGAAATTCACATACTACTGGGACGTCCTCAATTCTTGGGGTCTGGATAGCATTAGCAGTGTTGTGGAGTTCTAGCTCTCTGGGAAGTGGCACAAGGAAGGCCTCATTGCTGATAGGATCCCTCAACATAACGACCCTAGTGGAAGTATCAATGAGCACTCCATGACCGCTCATCCACTTCATTCCCAAGATTACATCTATCCCTAATCCCGGTAGGACTACCACATCGGCCATAAACACTCGTCCCTCTATTTCAATCCTTACCCCCAGCACTATTTGATTGGTTAAAATATTACTTCCAGCTGCACTAATGCAATAACTACCCGTGGATACTGTAATTACCTTCTGATTGTATTTTGATGCAAAAGCTGGACTCATAAATGAATGCGACGCACCAGAATCAAATAGGACAACTGCCGGATGGTGATTCACAAGAAACTTACCCATGGTGACCACCTCTCCCGAGGGTATCTCGGTCATGTTGGTGTAGTTAACATGTCCTTGACGAGCACCAGAATTCCCTTGCTTCTGATTGTTCTTCTGAGGATACGGACAATTCTTGGACTAATGACCTGTCCTGCCACAATTCTAGCAGGGCCTATTAGCTGGCGGAACAAAAGAATTTCTAGGTCCTGTGGTACCCTTTGGAAGAGGTACAGTGAATGCCTTCTTGAACCCAGTCTTTGCCTAATTCTTCTTTTGTGGTGGCCGGTACCGAACGGCTGTAGTCGGTGGGCGAAACTGAGTCTTCGCTACTGTAGCTCTAGCCTGAGAGACACCTGCCTCAAGGACCCTCTTGCAACTTTTGGAAGCAGCATAGACATTATCGTTATTCTCTTGAGTAAGAGCATCACTTACGAACTCATTGAAAGTGACACTTTTGTTGTTCCCCATGGACTTCATCAGTTTGGGACTAAGCCCTCTCTTAAAGCTAGCGATTTTCTTTGCTTCTGAATCAACGAATTCTGGAGCATACCTTGCCAGATGGTTGAAGGCATGAAGATATTCAGTGAGTGTCTTGGTGCCCTGCACCAACTTCATAAACTCATTGTGCTTTATGGCCATCAACCCAGGAGGAATATAATGACTCTTGAAAGCCTCCTAGAATCGATTCCAAGTGATCTGGGCATTTTCTGGTAGGGTGGACCGATAATGTCGCCACCATATACCTACTGGTCCTTGTAGCTGATGCGAAGCATACTCCGCCTTCATCTGCTCTGTCACCCTGAGCAAACGGAACTTGTGCTCAAGCGTGTTTAGCCACTCTTCTGCTTGGAGCGGCTCTTCAGCTTCCTTGAAGACGGGTGGCTTGGTATCTTGGAATTCCTTGAAATCACTAAACTGGTTGGGCTCTGGTCCCTGTCATTGATTGCGGCCCTGGGCTTGATGGTGGGCCATGGTACGCATAGCATCCCCCAATGCACGCTGACCTTCCACGAACATAGCCAACAGATCAGACGGTGTGGGCGATGGTGGCGGTGGAAGATCATCATCACCACTACCCCCACCACAGCCTGAACGCAGATTGCACGACATCTGCAGAAGCGCATTTGTGAGTAATGATGGATGATGTTAGATACATTGCAGACGAATTATAGAATTATGCCAAACTGAACTTATTGGAGAGATTAATTTCAAACAATAAACAGAGGCACAATAATTCATCCTCATAACATCGCCATAACTTTACTCCGCACATTCATGCGATGCATCCGCTCATATGCCAAATTTTTGAGCAACTTCAAGTTTCAGAAATTTCATCTAAGTATAACGAGACTGCTCCAGGGCGGTAGTGCTAGTGCGGCCATCAGTAGTAGCATTGCAACTTGGGTGTGAGAGGATTACCTTATAGGATGAGAAACTATAACGGAATAATTAGATAAGGGAGGGAGTGATGCAAAAATGTAATGGCATGAGTAAACATGATGCATGCACGTTCCATACGTCCTCACGAATCTTAAGAAAATTTAACATTCTAGCGACATAGACGGTAGCATACATACGTTCTCTCATATACGTATCTAGTCGAGCTACGCGTTGCGTTGTTAGTGTACCTGCAGAAAATTTCATTGCATCCCATCCCAACAAAAGAAATAAGTATGCAATGAAAGCAGTAAACTAAGATACTCTCCATATATACATCCCCGGATATATACTTCGGTATCCAAAGCTACCCGATTGATACACCCACAATTAAGTACCTTCATATGTACATGTGTGCAACATGTAAACATTCCGGTAACCAAAACTAACTCTCCCCTAGATCGATAGTTGGACGGTCATGCTCTCACAACTCACTTTACCTGGGCGTAGAGGCAAGTGATCCATACATTACCATCCAAGCGGATGGCATCCATACAAAAGCACGCCATATGGACGACGAAATAAAATGAAAGCAATTACCCCCCCAAATGTTATTACTTAAATAAGCCACCTGAAAGTCCTTATTTGGGCATAGAGGATATGACAACTGGCATACTTAGATAAAATTTCAGATTTGAACACCTATATATATGTAGCTATAAGTTGTCAAAACTGATTTTCACAAACAAAAGCTTTTATTTTAAATACACACATGACATGTTTAATGTTGAATCTAGCTCTGATACCAGCTGTAACGGAACCAACCAATTTATAAGAGCACAAGTACAAAAGCAATCATCGGAGTGATCAAACCCTCATACTTGCACCCATATAAACCCGGTAGTCAACTGAAACCACGAAGGATTTCAAACCAACTTGTATACAACCAAGATCACAGTAATTCAACATAACAAGCCACATGTTACATCCATTTCACAAGTAGTTTAGAAGTACCACATACATCAGAGTACACATAGTTATTACAAAACGAGTTCACAAATAGCGGAAGCAAAGTAGTTTAACACCATCACACACACTTAGTTCAAATACAAGCCAGTACCAAAGTCATTTCCAGCAAAAGCAGTAAGATAAGATAACATAGATGATCATGCCCATGATCTAGTCTTCATCCCCCGCAGGGTGGAGACAATACTTGCAGTAGCTGTTATATAGCACATCATCTGCAACAAGGGGGAATAAACCCTGAGTACGAGAAGGTACTCAGCTAGACTTACCCGTCGTAAACCAGAAATAAATGACACCAAGGATTATGCAAGGCTTTATCGGTGGATCTAGCTTGACAACCATTTTGCATAAAAGCTTTTAGTGATACGAGAGCATAATTTGCTTTATGAGTAAGCAACAATTTAACAATATTAACCTATCAACTAGATTAGCACCTGTACTAGAGCAAGCAATTGATTAACTCCAAACATTAGTAACCATATCCGGTATAATGTTGTATCATCATCATCATCAATTTAACCATCAAGTTCAATTAAGTGCATCTACGTTGCCGCTGCTCAGTCAAGTTCTCACTATCTAGGAGAGACGGTGATTCGAATCGATTCCTATCCAGCTGGAGGGGTATTCCTAACACAAACCCAGGCATACCTCGCGAAGGCAGCCTTAGGTCACCTTTGGTACATCTCAGGAATCGTGGCTCCGAGCAGCGCCGCACCCTCAGGGAGTCCACTCTGCTAGGTGGTCAATCTCACCTCGGACTTACGCCAATAGCTCCCCGCACATCCTTACTACCGCCAGGGTGCACACTTTCACTTCTCGGTCTTCCGGCCTGAGTTGAGCTACTCGGCTTTGCGGTCGGAACGAGTTATCTGGCCAACTAAGTGATAGGCATGCGTTCAACATGACATGAGGACGTACAGCGAATCGGTCCTTAACCGACACAGATGGGGATAGATCCACAACCAAGACCTCCTTGCCTTGTTGCTTCTCTATCGACCTCCCGCTCGGTCACAATTCATTATTAACACAAGGTTATTCTCCACGATAGCGATTATAGCCAACCATGATCAGACATTTTTCTAATATGCAGGTGACAGGAAATCACCCGACTTTTACCGGTCTAAGCATGGCTAAGCTTTGATTCGCTCCTGGACCTAAATAGGATTTAGGGTACATATGCTGGCCAAGGAATAGATATATATGCAGGAAGTGTTCACATCCAATTCCTATCACTTAATGCATCAATAAATAAAGATACTCAAAGTAACCATTTTTAAAACATAGGAGTCTTAGAATGCTCCGGGGCTTGCCTTTCAGAAAAGATGAAGGTTGGTGATCGGGGCACTCAAGAACTTCTTCGTTGACTCCTTCTTCGGGGGCCTGCACCTCCTGCTCCTGAGCTTGCTGCTGCTCCTCCGGAAGTACTGGCTCGAATTCCAGAAGCGTAACTCCCTCCAGAACACCTATTGCATGCCGATGCACAAGATAAATATCATGGATGCATAAGGAATGATATGATGCTCATGATGAATGAATCACAGTAAGTGTTTAACGAAACCTCACTGGACACTCGTTTACCGATTAAGAATAGCCCTATTCAAATCACTTTAAACATGTATCTAATCTTAACTTGAAGAACAAGATCGACTTACCTAACTTGCATAACCTAAGGTAAAGCTGCTCATCTTTAGTTAAAGGCCTAACACCTAAGAACATTACCATAAACTTAGAAATAGTAACGGTATACATAATTTAACATTTAAAGCTTCGTATGCATACAAGTAGTCCCTTAATTCAATCACAACCAGAGTTCTACAATTCCCAATGACTTGTATGAGGACATTCTGGAAAGCTTATGATATTCTAAACAAAACAATTGTAAACATCACAGCATGATACTTACGTTAACCAAAATGAATTCCAGTAACCTAGAATTTCTCCAGAACGGCAGGGTTACTAACTTATTTATTTAACAATGATGCAAAAGCCTAATTTGACCAAACCAAGCTTACCAACTTATTGCACATACCAGAGGAACACTAGAAAGTATAGTGCTAACTTCTAAATAAATTATTTAATATCCTTTTCCAATTTATTTAGTTAATTAGGTGATTAAAGCAATATATAGTAAAGCTATTCATAAAAATCTACAAAAATTACAGTAGCTATCTCATGCGTCACATAGACTACCATAAAAATTTCAAAGCCATTGAGCAAGCAGAACTTGTTGTATCCAAAATACAAGTGGTATGTCCATTTTTAGCATAATTAGGAAACCCTAATGAAAAGTGTCAAGCAATAGATTTCACATTTTTCCTAGCATCATTCTAGCATAAGAACCTTACTCACCAAATTTTACCTACACTGGATCTATAGAAAAATTATGAAAATTCACACAAGATCCATCCATTGATAAAAAGAAATTCTATAACTTAAAAACTATACATGCACCAGCTCTAAAATTTTAACCAGTGATTCTACTTAGCAATAATAGATCACCCACAAAATTTCATCATTTTAGGACCACAGAAACTTAAGATAAAATTCAAACAAGTTTACATGTATCCAAAAACATATTTTAAAGTCCTATTTAATTTATCCAGAATTTCTAAAACATGTGCTCATATAATATTTTTATTAAATACTAGACAATACTAGGAACTCAACAAAATTAGAACCATAACATTTGGATCTATATACTAGGAAATACCTATTTTTGAATATCAACACAAATCGGTGAAATAACAAAGCAAAACGAAATAATGAAACAAAACACAGCCACAGCTGTTGGGCCGGCCCGAGGGATGGCGGCCCGCGAGCGACGCTGGCGCGGCCCAGACATTGGAGCGGCCCACGCTAGGCTCCTGCCTCAGCCACGGCGGCTGATAAGGCGGACCCACGCGACAGAGAGAGAAGTAGGGGAAGGAAGAAGACGACGGCGGGACTCGCCATCGGTGGCTTCTCCGGTGAAACCAACGGCGTTACGGTGCTCACTACAGCAATGCGCAACTAGCCATGCCCTTGATTGAAGCTTTTGGTGCGGCTACAGGGTCGGCGATGAGCAATGGCAGCGCACGGCCGCGGCAGGGCCGGCTCCGACGATGCTACGGCGTCAAGGTTCCAAACGGTGACCCTACGGGCTCCAGTGGTACTCCTATGACCTAATGTGAGCCAGAGGAGGGAATGAAAGGATGCGAGGACCACTGGCTGCGAGGAGCGCTACTCCGGTGAGGTCCGACAAGGCGGTGGTGGGGAAAAGATCGGCGATTGACCCTTACCGATGCACGATCGACTCGCGAACACGGTGGAAAAGGAAGAGGGGATCACGGCGGGGCTCTGGGTAAGCTGGGCAACACGTTATTGCCAAGATGCGGGAGCTAGGCAAGGGCAAAGCTCTGGCGGCAATGGCAGGCGGCTTCGGGCTGCGCTGTGGGAGGCAAGAAATGCAACTGGGGCTGGCGACTCGGTCGGGCAGGCGCGGGGTGGCTTCAAGACGCGGCTGGCCGTGCCAGGGCATCCACGGCGTGTGGCCTGCGCGCTCAGGCGAGCGGCGATGAGTGGCGCCACGCGGCTAGTGGATTCTGAACCGGTCGGCCATGACGGTCACTGACCGTTTTCAAAAAACGGTGATTCAGAGCTTAACGACGATGACTGACAGCGTAGGTTAAACGGTGATTATCTCCTAATCCGTGACGATCTAGACTATGCCATAGTTAACAAAGTTGATCATCCATATGTGAACTACAACTCTTGTTATAGGAGCTCGAGCTGGTTTGGCTTTGTTAGGGAGATACAAGATGAAATAGTTGGGTACATGAAACTGCAAAACACAAAAAGACTTAGGAAAATTTCTAAGTACGAA
The DNA here is from genome assembly GCF_019320115.1 of Miscanthus floridulus. NCBI lineage: Eukaryota > Viridiplantae > Streptophyta > Magnoliopsida > Poales > Poaceae > Miscanthus > Miscanthus floridulus. The sequence continues at coordinate 55,091,556 of NC_089598.1, read as the reverse complement.
ATCAGCAAGAAATCCTGACTTGTGGGCCATGTTTGACCATGTTCCACACATTTTCATGAGTTGACCAGAAAACAACTTTTGTTCCTTAATAAATTAGCTACAACTTTTGTAAAGAGTGTAAAGCCATGCAAGGTTTCTAAGTTGGTCATTTGAATCAGTCAAACCGTGACACTCCAAGGGTCAAATCTAGTCAAACTTTCACTTGAGGGTATTTTGGTCATTTAGATCTACATGAACAATGTTCCAACAAGTAACCTAAGTGTAGTTAAGGTGTAATAGACCATGATCAACCACTTTACAAAATTGTTACACCACTTACAAAGATCACATGTGATAAAAGCAACTAAAACAAGCAATTCACTCATATGTTGCAATGCCATGTTTCATATGTTGCATGACTTTTGTTGCAAGCCTAACTTGCCACATTCCTACCATGGTGCCATGTTTCCAGGTATGAGAAATTAATGTTGCATTCACATTTTGCACTACTACCATTCATACGCAATAAAGTATGAACAAACAGAATATGCGAACGTTGCATATGCACGTTTCAGTGACAAATGGCATGATGACATAGATGATGCATATGTTTATGAAATGAAATGCAATTATGTGGAAGCCAAACACCTAGGGTGTTACAACGTCGACCAAGGATAAGCTCCGATATGTTCTCTGGATGCACTTTCTGGCCTCCAACAACGCCGCCGAATATGAAGCATGTCTCCACAAACTCCGTATAGCCATCGAGCTCGGCGTCAAACGCCTCATGGTGTATGGTGATTCTGCACTAGTCATTAACCAGCTTAACAAAGACTGGTCTTGCTCCAGCGAGAAGATGGATGCATATTGCGCCGAAATAAGGAAGCTTGAAGGAAAATTCTACGGCATCGAGTATCACCATGTGGTATGTGACCAAAATCAGCTCGCCGATCACTTATCCAAGTTGGACTCTTCTCGCGCTATGATCCCACTGGGGGTCTTTGTTCAAGATCTCCTAGTGCCATCCATCAAAGAAGATAAGAAAGTTTAGGAAGTTCCCCCTGCCAAGCAGCTGGTGCTTACAATACCTTCGCCGGATGCCGATTAGAGGGGGCAATTCATCAAGTACCTCACCAGTGCTGAGGTACCCGCTGACAAGACTAAAACTGAATGCCTCGTTCATTGAAGCAAGCATTATGTGCTGGTGGACAACAACTTGATGAGGAAAAGTGCCAAGGAAGGGATACTGCAGAAATGCATCACCCAAGATGAGGGAGTAAAGCTACTTCTTGAAATTCACTTTGGTTCCTACGACAACGACGCGGCCTCGAGAACACTGGTCGGCAAGGCTTTCCGAGCTAGTTTTTATTGGCCCACAACCATCACTGATACAGAAGACCTCGTCCGATGTTGTGAAGGATGCCAATTCTTTGCTAAGCAAATACACGTGCTGGCGCAAGAGCTACAAACCATCCTAGCTTCCTGGCCCTTCGCATGCTAGGGACTGGACATGATTGGGCCTTTCAATCCAGCACCAGGTGGTTTCTGGTACATATATGCCGCCATCGACAAGTTCTCCAAGTGAATTGAATATAAACCGCTCGTCTCAGCTACGGTAAAGAAAGCAGTCGAGCTCTTCGAAGATATCATCCACAGATTTGGTCTACCGAACAGCATCATCACCGATCTCGGAACTACATTTATTGGCCATCACTTCTGGGACTTCTGCGAAGACCGTTGCATCTCCGTCAAATATGTCTCCGTTGCCCATCAAAGAGCCAACGGCTAGGTCAAACGGGCGAACGGCATGATCCTAGATGCCCTCAAAAAGCGACTATATCAGAAAGAAGAAAAGCACCGGGGCAGATGGCTCAAGGAGCTTCCAGCTGTAGTCTGGGGACTGTGTACTCAAGCTAGTCGCAGCACCGACATGACTCCATACTTCTTGGTCTATGGCTTAAAAGCCATACTACCAACAGACATTGCCTTTCGAGCACCTAGGGTGGAAAACTATGATGAAGAGCAGGTCGTAGCTGTTCGGTCAGAGGACGTCGACAGGGTCGAGGAAGAATGCCTAATCACCTGCGTCCGCACAACTAAATATCTAGAAGGCTTATAGAGGTACTACAACCGAATCGTTAAAGGTCGTTCATTTGCTGTCAGCGATCTCGTTCTCCACAGAAAACAAAAAACTGAAGGGATGCACAAGCTCTCTTCCCCTTGGGAAGGGCCTTATGTCATCAAAGAGGTTACCCGACCAAGGTCTTATCGCCTAAGTGACTTAGAAGGAGTCGATGTTCCCAACTCATGGCACATCGAACACCTTATACGTTTCTATCCTTGAAACACTCCAGATATGTACTCTCCACTTTTATATTGCATAAAGTTTTGGTCACCATAACTTGTCTCTATTGTGGTTTAACATCCACTCGCGGTCACCGAGCTCTATGCTACTTCATAATGAACTCCAATACGTAATTGCCATAACTGCGCTGACCATGTTTCTCCAAAATCGCTGAAAGATCTCTCCAAATCGCTGACCACGTTTCTCCAAAATCGCCGAAAGATTTCTCTAAATCGCCGAACACGTTTTCTCCAAAATCGCCGAACACAACTCCTCTAAATCGCCAATGAATTTCGCCACATTTTTTCTCCAAATCGCCGAACACTTTTCTCCAAGTCTCCAAGATATTTCTCCGATAGGCGAGCAACATACTTTCTTTTCTATTCTCTTTGGAGAAGACCCAGTCTCTGATCTCTCCCTACACATACTATGGGTTCTACGCTCTTCATTATGGGTGGTCGGCTATGGTTCCTTGGTCATGCCTGTTCATCCTACATGTCTACGGGCTCCACGCTCGACGTTATGGACTATGGGTTAGCCAAGGCTGAGAGTTCAACATAGAATAAATTGCTCAGACGCCGTTTATATTACCTATATCTCCAAGTTATCTTGATAACCGTCGTGCAGCACATGTCCCGTTCTTTTCTCTATGGAGAAGACCTAGTTTCTGATCTCTCCCTACACATGCTACGGGTGCCGTGCCCTGCATTATGGGTGGTCGGCTGCGGTTCCTTGGTCACCCCTATTCCTCTTATGTGTGCACGGGCTCCGCGCTCGATGCCATGGACTACAGGCTAGCCAAGTCCATATGAGTCAATAGCGAGCCAACTGCTCGGACTCTACTTACACTACGTGGTTAAAACTATAATTTTTTTTCGCTGAAACTACTATCTAACTGCATACACATGCACCTTATAATATTTATCGTATACATAAGAGTTTTTTATGCCTTCACGTGTTCTAACTACACTGTCTAGAAATTACAGATGATATCCGCCAGGCAGATCATTGTGCCCCGCCGTCGTCGTCCATTTTGCCGAACAGGTCTATATCGTTTGCCAACTTCTTCGCTGCTTCCTCCACCTCATCCTTGAGTTGCTAGGTGTCCGCTTTTCTTAGTCCTTCGGCGAACCCACCCCCTATTGCCTAAAGGTCAGTGGCTAGATAGTGGGACCGAACCACAGCAAGGGCGTGGGTAGTGGCGGTAATAACGGCATCACGGTTGAAGCCCTTGAAGCTCTCCCATGCTGTGTTGCACCTTTCGATTATGATGTCCAGGTGCGGCGGTCTGCCGTCGGGCTGAGGAGCCACTTCTGGTTCAACGTAGTCAAGCACTGGTCTGATTCCGGCAACCAAGGTGTCAAACTTCTCCCTTTGGGTCCAGGCGTCCTGCTCTAGCATATCGAATTGTGCCTTGACCCTCTGACGGTAGTCTGCAAGCATTACATAGTTCAATCAAGTGAGGAAGTTACTTCAGCGGTAACCCCGACCAGGGAATACTCACCTTTCAACTCTTCGGCTAGCTTGCTCACTCGCCCTATCTCCTTCGCCTTGTCCTCTCGGAGTTGCTCGAGGGCCTGCCGTAGCTGGTCGAGCTCTACATCTTGTTCTACAAGTACAACAGTCAGCACCAAAAGTAAGCATATCCAACTATGCAAAGCACTTTCGTCGATCACACGTACCTTTCTTCTGCTTGGAGATTTTTTGTAGTTGTTCCAAATGCTCGGAAGCATCCTTCAATTGTGTGGAGGCAGTGGCTTGCTACTCAGACTTGCTCCGCAGTTGTTCTTTTGCAATTGCCAACTGTTTAGATAGGACTCCCTTCTGGTGCTCCAGGTCCCGCGCATTGGATTCAATGAGGTCTCGCTCGCACCGGGGCCCTGTGAGTGTGTTTTTCTGAGAAATTTATTGCCTCTTTGAGTTTTTGGTTCTCCTCGGTGAGGGGCTCCATCCTCTTTATTAACTGATGCCGCTGCTCGGCAGTCCGATTTATTCCCTGAAATTCACAAGGATAATAATGGTATTCTATCTCCAACGTCAAAAACAAATGATCCGGATTCAATACCAACCTTGATTTGTTTTATTACTCCAGCGAGGGCAGATTTCAGCCTCCTTATCTCCTTGGGAGTGTCCTCTTCCTCCACAACTACCACCTCGTCACCACGCCTGCGGAGGATTCAGACGGATTGGGTTTGAGGTTCAGCACGAACGATCTCCTCCACCTTGTCCTCTTCTTCCGCAATAGCGGGAGAAACCGTCGGGGGCCTCTATGGCTAGACAAAAGGTCTGACCATGCCCCGTGATGCCTCCGGGGGCGCCTTTAGCTCCGAGGGGGCCATCAGTTCGGTCGGCCCGGTCTCTGGTGCTTCGCCGACAATTTCAGCTTCCACCACCACCGTCGCTTCAGGTATTGTCGAAGACTCATTCCACGCCAACACCGACCTCTCGCCATGTCAAAGTCCACCCATAGTAGTGGTTGAGTCTTCCGCTGGCTGCCGAGCACTCGGGGACCCCGACATGGGAGCTAACGGCGTTACCTCCACTTCGGGATCAGCCCGAGGTTGCTCGAACGGGTCCAGATCCTTCATCTACCTTGCACTACATTAGATCATTTGGTCAAGTGGCAAACAAGCTACGACAAGATAGTAGAGTGACTCCAACATAAGAAAACTAACTGTTTGGTCTGCCGATGCAATTTTTTGAATTGGCGATGCCTGCCTGGGCCCCTAGGCACGGCTGCAGGGTTGCCCCCTTACCCTAGGGTAAAGGTCTCATCTCCTTCACAGGCGGCCTTTGCTCCGCTTGCCGCTCGGGGACTCCCGTTGCCTGCCTAGCAGGAACCTCTGTCGCCTGATGCTCGAGGACTCCTTCGCTTCCCCTTGGTTGCTCCTCCATGTGTATACTACTTTGAGGTGCTTGGGTGCTCAGAGGAGGAGCAACTGGATCTTTGTCGTCATCAGACCACTTGAGCACTGTAGTCCTTTGTGGACGAGTGGTCTGGTTGCCACCAAGTAAGATGCCACCCTGTTTGTGGGGAGCGACAGCCGCTGTTTTTCTCTTCTTCTGGGCCGGCTCTTCTACCACTGCCCTCTTTCCCCAAACTTTCTCCATCACTAGGGGTGGAGTCTTCATCCGACCAGCGTCGGTGCCTCTGGATTATGATGAGGTGCTAGCTGCATCCTCTTTAGACCGAGCTGACCGCTAGACATCTACTCCCCTCGGCCAATCGACCCTTGGGACGCCGGAGAAGTACACCACTCTCTCCTATGAATGGATCTTTGCATAAGTAAATCAGTTCACAGCTCGTCGATGTTTCAGGATTAAAAGTCTTGGGAATAAAAATCGAGATGATTACCTCCAGGGCGGATTTGTGCAATTGAAGGCCCTCGTTTGCTTTGGCCAGACGAATAAAATGTTGGGAGCGAATAGCTCTGCGGCCCGCCCCATGACATCCTTCTTCGTTAGTTGTTCTATACCCTCCCAGGTCCCGTCGTCATCACCTCTATAGTCAAAACCTGGGTGGGCCCTCTCCTTATAGGGCTGGACGTGGTGCACTACGAAGCTTGCTGCTACCAGTTCGCCTCTAATTTCCATGCCTCTAATCAGGTCGAGGAGCTCCGTCACTTGTTCCATTTCAGCACTATTTGGTTTCTCCGACTAGCTCCTCTGGTTCTCCGGGATATGGTGGACGTTGCAGCGGATTGCAGGGTGGCTCTGTTTCATATAGAACCATTTGGAATTCCACCCTTTCAGCGAAGTGTTTAGCGGTACGTTGATATACTCATTGGCCATTCCATCCTGGAGCTACAAGTAGACACCGCCGACCACCTTGGAGCCACCGCTGCCTTTCTTCTTCAACCAAAATAGGTGTCTGAAGAGGTTGAAATGCGGTAGAACCCCTAGAAATGACTCACAGAAATGGATAAAGATTGAGATGTGCAATATGGTATTTGAGTGGAGATTGCACAAACTGACCACCCAAAGCTCCATCAAATCCCTAAAAAAAGGGTGAACAGGAAATCCCAACCCACGCCAGAAATAATCTTCAAAGACTACAACTTCATCGGTGTTAGGCATTGGGAAGGGCTCACCAAGGGCTAGCCACCATCCGACGGTTACATGGTCAGGGAGAACGCCGGCTTCCACCAATCTGTTCAACTCTGCTTCTCCCATATGCGATGGCACCCACTCTTCGTCACGCCGTGCTTCGGTTCCCGCTTTCTTCGGGCTCATCTTCTTCTATTTGGCGTTTCCCTTCTTCGGCGCCATCCCTCGAAATCGATTAGGGTTTGGCGGTGGAGGTTACTGTGGATGCGAATCTAGAAATGTGAGAACTTTGGAGGAAGACGAAGTGGCAAAGGTGGGAGCGTGGGGTGCGGCGGTGCTGTTATAAAAGCATTTTCCCCACCTCTTCACAGTCGAGGGTTTTTGGGAAACCATTCCTACGATTTGCATCTTTCTGAATCCTCCACTACAACAAGGAGGGTTGTAATGTGGGCTTTTGTGCAACCACAACCCATGTTGGCCATTTATCGACGTCGTCAGTTGCTACTCGCCGAATAATCACCGACTCCTCCACCATTTATTGAGGCTTAGTAACTAACACTATATAGCCATTACTCTGGTTTTTTCTCCATGGTTTGATTTCTTCGATATCACTGCTGGCAGCTCGGGGACTGGCTGCCTACTTGGCTAGTTTTTTGACTGATTTTCTATTTCTGACCCTGGCACCATGTGACTATGTCACCTACTATCAGGCTCGGGGACTAAGTGGGCACACTTCACCTCGTGGTGAATGTGCTTTGTCTCTTTTTGGGTCACGCCCGAGGACTGGCTGCCTGTTCGGTTGGTTTTCTACATTTCTTCTATTTTCTGACCCTGACACCACATGACTACATTATCTACTATCAGGCTCGGGGACTAAGTGGGCACACTTCACCTCACGGTGAATGTGTGGGATTTTTCCTCAAATACTACATGACTACAGAAGAAGATTGACTCCTGCTACCGTGGTCGGACTCTAAGTGGGCACACTTGGTCCACTGTGAAGGAATTTTCGATTTAGAACTTGAGCTCCTTACACCCTTATGGCAAGCCATACATGGGTCACATTGCTCGGTGATAGGTCATGCTGCTCGGTGACAGTTCACATTGTTCGGCGATGGTTCACACTGCTCGACGATGGTTCACGCTGCTCGGTGACTGTCGGGGACCTAATACTAGGGTACCCTAGAAGGTGGAACCAGTAACCACCGAACGTTAAAAACTTCTAGACGCATAAGGGCACCGTTTCATCCCTTGTTCGAATGTTAAGAGTTTGGTTCCGCCTCGCCCAATGCCTTTTGAGATAGCTCTGCCTTGCCCGAGGGCTCAGGGTTAGTCTTCGTCTCACCCGACGCCTTTGGGGCAGGCTCAGTCTCGCCCGAGGGCCAAGGGATAGACTCTGCCTCGCCCGACACCTTTTAAGGATAGCTCTGCCTCGCCCGAGGGCTCAGGACTAGTCTCCGTCTCGCCCGACGCCTTTTTGGTGGGTTTGGTCTCGCCCAAGGGCTGAAGGATAGATTCCTCCTCGCCCGACCCTAGAGGGGTAGGGTCTGTCTCGCCCAAGAGATAGGGATTGGTCTTCATTTCGCCCGACGGCAAGGAACGAGCCTCGCCCTGCTCGATATCTAATACTGGTTTCATCTTGCCTAACAACTTCTCCCCATTCCCTCAAGATGATGGGTACAGGGAAAGACAAGACGTTCAGGTCAACCATGGCTCTAAGGACCATACCCTGCGCCCTGGCAGGAAAAGTGCTACCAGGGAACGATGGGACAGGTGCTTTAGACCCTTTTGGGTGCCACAGAGCCTAAAAGGTATTACAGGTGCGAACTCCTCACCCTGTAGAGTTGTAGGCGCCGCCTTTAGCCCTAGGACATGGAACCCGACGAAGATATACGACAACCACTACGCTCCAGAAAAGGATTTGCCATATCCACGAACGACGGATATTCTGTCACCATGCCATGGACCCAAGGGAGCGACGCCCGCTTCCCAACCCCTCAGGTCCACCAAGTCAGAAGACCTTGACCACGGCGTTACTCCAGACCCCGACCCCTCATCCCTCCGACGAAGACTCACAAGAACCAGAAGGCATGCAAACAAGGCTAGGAGAGGCTAATAAGTCAAAACCACTGTACTACAGCCCATACCCTGCGTAGGGCAGCATACTGTAATCAACCTGACATTCTATAGAGACATCGATAGTGTTGTAGGCGCTTATCTTCCTTCGTACTCATCAGAATGAAGAACCAGGCCAGGTAGACATGAGCCACAAGACTAAGTAGAGTATGCATCCTAAAACCCTCACCCTTGTAAAAGCCAGCCCCTTCCTCTATAAAAGGGATGCGCTTCCTCCATCAAAGGGACAGACTTTTGACCGAACAATACAAGACACACACACAGTAAAGCTGCTACCAAGCTCTTGACCTCCTTTCAACCCTTCCATCAGAGACTTGGGACCAGTCCCTCTCTCGATCGTTTGTACCCCCTACTACAAACTGTTCATGGTGCTAATAACACGAGCACCAACAAACTAGACGTAGGGACATTCGGCCTGAACCAGTATAAATCTTGTGTCCTTTAGCATACCATTCGAGCCTAACACGCATTACTATAAATTTACTTGTCGGTGTTTGTACGAAACATCGACAGTTGGCGCGTCAGGTAGGGGTGCTTGCGCGTTCCAAATCAGGCCTCGAATGGCCACCCATGCAATCATCTAGGCCCCGGGCGCACACGTGCGTTTCGGCGACCTAGATTTCATCATCACACTAGGAGGAGAGCTGGCGCTGACTCACACAGCTGCCCCGTCTCTCCCTTCCGTCGACCTCAGCCGTCTTAGGCTTGAGGGCCCGCCGGGCAACTCCCTTGGACCCCAGTCATTAAGGGAGGCCTCGCACAACGTCACCCTATGTCCGGAAGGTCCCATATGGAGCACCCCGATAGTGTTTCCATTTGGTCTCCGCAACGCTGCGGCGACCGCTGGCCACCTTCTGGCACTACGTGTGGTTCAGTCACCCACGGACATCGAGTTCGTGGGGGCAATTGAGCATGATACGAAGACCCTCTACGGGCTCCTCAATGAGGAGCCAGGATCATTCTCCAGCTCGGATTCTAGTAGGGGGAGCCACCACCCTTCCTAGGAATGCTTCATGACACAGACCCCCGAGGGTCACATCGAAAGTGTCTCCGGGGAAGAGGTCACCCCTACGAACAACCCTGACCGCAGATCCGGGGAAGAGACGATAGCCCCATCTCATCTAAGGATGGAGCAGCTAAGGGCCCATCTACAAGAGATCGATGAGGCCGGGCAAGGGCTCGTCCGGGAGTATGCGGACATCAATCGCGAGATTGAACGCCGCAAAGACGGGGGGCGCGTGCATGCCACGGCCCGCACCATACACCAAAGGATCCTCACTGACGATGGGACCCTTCCTCACCTTGCTCGAGCTAGCCAGAACATCGCTGTAGCAACCGCCTTGCTACATGGCCCTCCAGAGGCCGCGACGTCCGAGGATCGCCGCGCCCACTGAGAAATTCGCACGTTGCTCGAGCGTGCGGCGGCGCAGTAGGCGGAAAGTTCGTTGTCCCAACAACGTGAACCCGACACCAGCCAGTGCACACCCTTAGTGCATCCCACCAAGGACACGTCCGTTCACCAAACACCGCCAAGCGGTAGGCAGCCCTCCGCCGTCCCAGTGCATCAATGCCTCGGCCATGACCACGACGTACGCAGCATCATCGATGCTCGCAAACGCGCCCATGGCGACCCAGGAGAGGCAGCATGCCGCGGCTACCATCCCCGATGTGGCGGACGCTACGACAGCAACGAGGACCAAAGCCCGAGCCCCAGCGTGCCAGGTCCTCAGGCCTTTGGTCGGCACATCCTCAACGCCGTGTTCCCCCTAAGGTATCGACCACCTACTAACATCCCTAAATATTTTGGCGAAACAAATCCCGGGCTTTGGCTCGAAGACTATCGGCTTGCATGTCAGGCCGGTGGTGCGAGTGATGACGATTTCATTATTCGCAATCTCCCGCTGTTCTTGGCTGATTCGGCGCGAGCATGGCTGGAGCACCTACCGTCCAATGCCATTCAGAGTTGGGGGGATCTGATGGAGATCTTTGTGGGCAACTTCCAGGGCACATACAAATGCCCTAGAAACCCATGGGACCTCAAGAACTACCGCCAGAAGGCCGATGAAACCCTTCGCGGGTACATCCGATGCTTCTCTCGGCAGTGCAATGAGCTCCCCAATGTCGCCGACATCGACGTGATAGGAGCCTTTCTGTTCGGGACAACCTACGAATCCCTGGTCCACAAGCTAGGACGTAGAGGCCCGCGGACTACCAAGGAACTCCTGGACATCGCCACCAGTCACGCCTCTAGAGAGGAGGCGGTCGGAGCCATCTTTGATCGCTCCGATGGAAAGACAAGGTGGGACGAGGACACCGGCGAAGGCGCCTCCAACGGTCCCGCCAAAAGGAAAAATAAGAAGCAACGGTGTGACAACTCGCTCGTGGCCACTGCTGACCGCAAAGGTGGCCGGAAGCCCATGGAGGGCACTCCAAACCATTTCGAGAAAATGCTCGAGGGGCCATGCCCAAACCATGCCTTCCCGGCCAAGCATCTATACAAGGATTGCGGCCTCATGTGCAAATACTTGGCCAGGGGCCTTAACAAAGGGGAGCAGGGGAAGGAACTTGTTCCCACCATAGACGATGCAGAGGAGAAGGACGACGCCTTCCCAACGCCAACCGGTGCCCTCATGATCTTTGGAGGATCAACGACCTATGACTCCAAGCGCCGCCAGAAGGTCACGCGTCGCGAGGTCTACATGGCCGGGCCGGTCACACCTGCCTTCCTTCGATGGTCGGAATCCGCCATAACCTTCGATCGGACCGACCATCCAGATGCCGTCCCACACCCGGGAAGGTACCTGCTTGTTGTCGATCCAATTGTTGGTCCAAAGCGGCTCACGAAAGTACTGATGGACGGAGGCAGCGGCCTCAACATCATGTATGCCAAGATGCTCGACGAGATGGGTGTCGACCGAACGAACCTCCATCCCATCCGAGCGCCTTTCCATGGCGTCGTGCCTAGTAGGCAAGCCATGCCACTGGGGCAGATCGATCTGCCCGTCAATTTTGAGGATCGGTCCAATTACTGGACTGAGACCCTCACCTTCAACGTAGTGGGGTTCTCGGGGACTTTCCATGCCATCTTGGGATGACCATGCTACGCGAAGTTTATGGCCGTCCCCAATTATACGTACCTTAAGCTGAAGATGTCGGGCCCTTGTGGGGTCATCACCATCGGCACCTCCTTCCAGCGCGCTTACGAGTGCAAGGTCAAATGCTGCGGACACGCATCCGTAGTCATCGAAGAACTCGCCACCCTCAGGGAAGAGGTCATTGAAGAGGCACCCGACGTGAAGAAATCAACCGGGTCGTTCGAATCGACAAAAGGCTCTAGGGAGGTCCTCTTGGACCCCAGTAGCTCCGAGGGCAAAAAAGTCCATATCGGGACCGCGCTCTCCTCCGAATAGGAAGGCATGCTCGTCGACTTCCTCCATGAGAACAAAGACATCTTTGCGTGGAAACCCTTGGATATGCCAGGCATCCTGAGGGAGGTCGTCGAGCATACCTTAAAAATTCACTTGGGCTCCAAGCCAGTAAAGCAACGCCTACGCCGCTTCAACAAGGAGAAACGCAGGGCCATCGGCGAGGAGATAGCCAAACTGCTGGCCATAGGATTCATTAAGGAAGTATACCACCTAGAGTGGTTAGCAAATCCTATTCTTGTACAAAAAAAGAGCGGGAAATGGAGAATGTGTGTCGATTATATCGGCCTCAACAAAGTGTGTCCAAAGAATCCGTTTCCTTTGCCACAAATAGACCAAATAGTCGATTCCACCTCAGGGTGTGAAACCCTCTGCTTCCTTGACGCATACTCCGGCTACCACCAAATCACGATGAAAGAGTCTGACCAACTCGCGACATCTTTTATCACCCCCTTCGGATTGTTTTGCTACATTTCAATGCCGTTCGGTCTAAAGAATGCTGGGGTGACTTACCAGCGCTGTATGCTCAATTGCTTTGGAGACCTCATCGGGCGAACCGTTGAGGCCTATGTCGATGACATCGTAGTCAAGTCCAAGCGAGCTGACCACCTTGTCGCTAACCTTGAACAAACCTTTGCGAAACTCTGGGCAAACGGCATCAAACTCAATCCTGAAAAATGTGTTTTCAGGGTACCGAGGGGCATCCTACTTGGCTTCATCGTCTCCGAGCATGGTATCGAAGCCAACCCGGAGAAAATATCAGCCATCACAAGGATGGGCCCGATCCAAAACATAAAGGGGGTTCAGCGGATCACATGGTGCCTTGCCACCCTCAGCCGATTCATTTCACGCCTTGATGAACGAGGACTCCCCCTTTATCGACTCCTGAAGAAATCTGACTGCTTCGAGTGGACAGCCGAGGCTCAGGAAGCGCTTGACATGGTTAAACGATTTTTAACTAAACCTTCGGTCCTAGTGCCTCCATGCAACGGAGAATCCCTCCTACTATATATATCGGCCACCACCCAAGTGGTTAGCTCTGCCTTAGTAGTAGAGTGAGAAGAAGAGGGGCACGCCTTCAAGGTGCAGTGCCCTGTATATTTCATCAGTGAGGTGTTATCTGACTCCAAAACCCGCTACTCCCAAATCCAGAAACTCCTCTACACTGTCCTCATCACCAAAAGGAAGCTACGCCACTACTTCGAGTCACACCCCATGACAGTAGTGACATCGTTCCCCCTCGGCGAGGTCGTCCATAGCCATGATGCTATGAGAAGAACCGCAAAGTGGGCACTCGAGCTGATGGATCAGGGCATTTCTTATGCCCCCCGAACAACGATCAAATCTCAGGTACTGGCTGACTTCATCGCGGAGTGGACCGAGGTCCAGATGCCACCAGCAGTCGTCGATCAAGAGTACTGGACAATGTACTTCAATGGATCACTGATGAAGAAGGGCGCTGGAGCAGGACTAGTTTTTGTATCTCCCCTCGGGGTCCACATGAGGTACATGGTTCGGCTCCATTTCCCCTCATCAAACAATACTGCAGAATACGAAGCCCTCGTCAACGGCCTACGAATCGCCATTGAGCTGGGCATCCGATGCCTCGACATCAGGGGTGACTCTCAGCTGGTCGTCAACCAGGTCATGAAAGAGTCATGCTGCCATGACGCCAAGATGGAGGCATACTATTAAGAAGTCCGACGGCTGGAGGACAAATTTGATGGTCTCGAACTCAATCACATCCCAAGGCACCTCAACAAAGCAGCCGACACGCTTGCAAAAGCAGCGTCTGGCCGAGAGCCAGTCTCGACAGGCATCTTTGCCAATGATCAACACAAACCCTCGGTACGCTACACAGGGTCAGAACGAGCCGACGATGGCCCATCTAGTCCGACCCCAGGGGCCGATCCGCCAACTGCTCCGCCCGACCCCGAGGTCATGGAGCTTGAAGAGGACCCAGCAGTGGAGTCTGACCCTCCCGATGACTGGAGAACACTTTACCTCAACTACCTCCTCCATGACATACTACCGGTAGACAAGATGGAAGCTCGATGGCTTGCACGACGTGCCAAGTCCTTCGTTCTTGTAGAGGGTGAACTCTACAAATGGAGTCACATTGAGATTCTGCAACTCTGTATCCCTGGCAAATAGGGAAAACTCCTACTGGGCGACATCCATGGTGGAGTCTGTGGTCATCATGCCGCACCAAGAACCTTGGTTGGGAATGCATTCTGACAAGGTTTCTACTAGCCCACCGCAGTAGCTGATGCCGAGCAAATTGTACGCACCTGCGAAGGGTGCTAGTACTACGCTCAGCAAACACTCCTCCCGACCCAGGCTCTCTAGATGATCCCCATCACGTGGGCCTTCACGGTCTAGGGGCTCGACCTGGTTGGGCCACTCAAAAAGGCGCTCGGGGGCTTCACCCACCTGCTTGTCACCATAGACAAGTTTACAAAATGGATTGAAGCTCGACCGATATCCACGATCAAATCCGAGCAAGCAGTGCTGTTCTTCCTCGACATCACCCATCGCTTTGGAGTACCGAACTCCATCATCATAGACAACGACACGCAGTTCACCGGCAGGAAATTCATTCAATTCTATGATGAACAACACATCCGAATCGATTAGGCAGCCGTTGCACACCCCTAGATGAATAGGCAGGTCGAGCGCACAAACGGCATGCTCCTTCAAGACCTCAAACCCAAAATTTTCAACCGGTTGAACAAGTTCGGCGCGCTGGCTCGCTGAACTCCCGGCCTTGCTCTAGAGCCTAAGGACAACTCCTAGCCGGGCCACCGGCTACACACCCTTCTTCATGGTCTATGGTTCCGAGGCCATTCTTCCAACAGACCTTGACTATGGAGCGCCGAGAATCAGAGCATACGATGAACAGGGAGCTGAGGCATCCCACCAAGACGCCATGGACCAGCTAGAAGAAGCCCGCGACGTCGCCCTCCTCCATTCGGCTAAGTACCAGCAGGCGTTGCGATGGTACCACAGCCGATGGGTGCGGGGTCGAGCCTTCAACGTCAGAGACCTCGTCCTCCGTCTTGTGTAGAGCAACAAGGACCACCACAAACTCTCCCTGCCCTAGGAAGGGCCCTACGTCGTCGCAGAAGTACTTCACCCAGGCACCTACCAGTTGAAAACCATCAACGGCGAGGTCTTCACCAACGCCTGGAACATTGAGCAGCTACGTCGTTTTTATCCTTAAAATAAGCATACACTCTTCCTTATCAGTTTTTGTCATAACAAAACCCTGATCCTTAGTGACTTTCGACCCCTGCAAATCATGAGGGGTCAAACCTCACTCGGGGGCTGGCATGTGATCATAACATATAACATATGTAATACAAGTATTATGCTTGCAAAAACCTCCTGTGTTATATTTACAAACATTCTCTAAGTTTTCCATTCGTCTCATAAACGAGTCCTAAGGGCTAAGATTTTGGGAACTAATTCTGAATACAACTAGTAGGACTGCGGGACACCCACGCCCTAGCGGTTGCAACCTCTTTGCTCACCAGCTCAATCAGAATTAGTTCACCCACATTCCTAGTTTCTTATGACTTAGACCATGAGAAGGGTTGGAAAGCACTAAAATCATTTCTACAAAAAGGAGAAAGATAAAAATTGCTTGCCATAAGCAAAAGATGTAAATTTGTTCATTTTTTGCACAAATTCGTCACTTACAAAGTGATTTCATTACAAAAATGAATAATATACTTGTAAATTCAGAGGACTGTTTACTCAGGGGCCTCCCCACAAAGTTATTCAATTACAATCTCTGCTTAGCTTTACTACAAGTACTGCTGCGGTCGCCGCGCCACGCTCTCCATCGGCGACGCTCGGGGCGTGTACATGGGCTAGCTCGTCTACTGCGGTCGCCGTGCCATGCTCTCCATTGGCGATTCCCAGGGCGTGTACATGGGCCAGCTCGTGTACTGTGGTCACCGCGCCACGCTCTCCATCAGCGATGCCCGGGGCATGAACATGGGCTAGCTCGTCTACTGCGGTTGCCACGCCACGCTCTCCATCGGCGACGCCCGGGGCGTGTACACGGGCCAGCTCGTCTACTGCGGTCGCCGCGCCACGCTCTCCATCGGCGATGCCTAGGGCATGTACACGGGCCAGCTCATCTACTGCAGTCGCCGTGCCACGCTCTCCATCGGCGATATCCTGCCGCTTCACAGGATCCTCGAAGGCGCCGTCATCTGCAACGCCTCCGCCGGGGCATCCGAGGACTACACCATCATCGTCAGCCGCAACCCCGACAGCGACGCCTCCGCCAGGGTGTCCGGAGACTACACCATCATCACCAGCCACAACCCTGACAACGGTGTTAGGGCAGCAAACGCCTCCCGCCAAAGGAGGAGCACAGCGAACGATGGCGTAGTCGACGACGTATGGCGCCCACCGGCGCCTCTTCTCCTTCGGCAGCAGCGACTCCTCAGCAAGGGCGGCACGCACCATCTCATCTATGCTAGATAACCTCTGGCTCGACATCACGCTCTAGATTCACGAGCGAATTTGTGAGTTCTCTCTCTCTGGCATTACTCTTCCTCACTCAGGAACCTCTCTCGGCGGAAAGGAAGAAGAAGGAGAGATAGTGGCTCAGAGGTAGAAGAGGAGGTGGGATGAGCAGTCCCCTCCCCCTCCCTATTTAAAGAGGAGGCATTGTAGCTAAGGAAAGGTGAAAGGTTGGACAAAAAGCCCTCTCTCTTCCCCTCCTTAAATACGAAATTAATGTTGATAGATACCTGAGGGGACGTGCTGGAACTGACGGGACGCACCCCGGTCGACGAGGCATCCCCCCTGGTCAAACTAGACACTACCTAGGTATGGCCCGCCACTGACCCGCTCCGGACGTGGCAATTAAGGCACCCACATAGGTAGACAACCCTTCGCCTCCCCATATAGGACCACAGGACGATCCGACAACAGGACCTCTCGGATCTCCTAGGCTGGCCATTTGGCTCAGAAGAGACGACGAATGAACATCCAAAGAAAAAAGGTAAGCATCTCTACCTTCTTACCTTACACGTTAAAATTCATTCTCGAGCTTCCAACCCCGTCAAACGGCGGGGACACGAACATCACTCGGGGGCTGCCGAGGATGTCTACCAGTCTAGACATCCTCCTCACCCAACCCCCCCCCCCCATATGCTTGAAACTAAGGGCGCGAAATACGGGCATAAAACTTTGAGTAAAACTAGATGAACTAGCAGACCCTACGCCTCGGTAGCTATGGTGTTTCTGTTCACTAGAAAAATCATTCTCAACGCCCCTCGCGTCTCTAGCTTCGATGTCTGCCTTCTCAAGAAGGGTTCGGAGGGATCCGCCTACAGAATCTCCCCTAAAGGAGAAGTTGTCAGGTTGCCCAAGTTAATTAAATGGCTCGGACCGCCACCGAGATATGAAAAACAAAGAATAGCGATTCTTATGCAGGTTACTCCAACCTCATCGCAAACATCAGGGCCCGAACCCCGCATGGACACATCTAGGGAGTTTTTCATCACTCATACCGCCAAGGTAACATTAGTGACCCCGCCTTCATTTTGATTATATCATACATATGTAAAACATCCCAATGCTTCATGTCGCATCATGAAATGGCCGTCGCCTCATTTGATATATGCGGCCACAGGCCGAGGTTCGAAGGCCGGCCCATGAAGGGCTCGAGGCCGCCTCATGCCGAATAGAGCCAGGGAGAAATAACTGAGACAAGCCCCAGTGGCCCTGCCCGACCCTGCTCAGAAGCGGACAGGGATGTCTCAACCTTTTCTCGTTCGATTCTAACCCCGAGCCAAACCCACAGAATCTCCATCGAGGAGAGGCCATCGGTCCACCTGAGCCTATCGAATAGCTCGGGCATCTACCGGGAGGTGGGTTAAGAAGTTGTGGAGTGCCACCAGAGGGCTCTGCCGACCCCATTAGCAAATGATGGACCCGGATTCCACACGAACGTACCTGTTAGTGAGCTCATTGAGCGCGATACTCGAGCCGTCGAGGCAAGTGTCGTTTACTCAGCCCCTTCGATTGCGAAAATTGAGGATGGGGTAACACACAAATTACGACCAATCCCTACCCCTATTAGACCCTGACAAGGCTTGAGGGCTCGAGCCAATTAATATAGGGACATAGGTTCGATGGCCCTACCTTGCCGAGCCCATAGAGTCCCCAGTTGGGGATTTCTATTGGAAGACAGGGTAGGGAATATTGCAATGCCATCCAAGGACTTCGTCGACCATGTCACCAAAACCACGGTTCCGGTCTCTAGTAACCCCCGACCCCAGCAAATGCAGGGGGTTGGACCTTACTTGGGGGCTGGTTAAGGTACGGCTACCTCCCTTCTTTCTTTTGAAACAATCTCCTCACATCAAGACCAGCAGCAAGATTTGGGGGAACAGATTGGTAAGATCGCAAAAAATCAAACAAAACGAAATTACGAAGCAAAATCACGAAAGCGCGTCCAGACTCAAAAATACCGACACTTGTCCACATATTACATATAAGTTGTTCTCAAAATTATTCGACTAACTACTCCCGCGAAGGGAGAACCATCTCTTTCAGATTATCCACCAGGTTTTTCGCAAGGGGAGCAACCATCTTCTCCATTGCCTCCAGCTCATCATCCTCATAGGTGGATGGGAAACCTTCGCTCATCACCTTTAGGTTGATTTCCTTCTTGTAATGGGCATGGGCGATGGTGAAGGCCTGGGTGATCCCGTGGGCCTCCTCCGCGTCTTGACACGCCTGGGCCTCCCGCTCCTGGGCGGCAACAAGCTGTGCGGCCATGTCTACTCGTAGCTGGGCCTCCTCAGAGAGGCAATCCCACTCTACCTTCTGCTCGCGGAGGAATCGGGATTTATTCCGGCTACGAGCAACAAGAACCTAAAGAGGAAGAAGACTGGTATCAGAAATGCGAAAACACAAAAACATGCAAAGAAAGAAGAAAATCAAGTGAATACCTGGGTAGTAGGAACAACGACTTCATGCAGGGCTCCTCTGGCCTGGTCCAGGGCCTCCAGCATGGTCAAAATTTTGATGTCAAGACCCTCCCGCTCCATGCTCTCGGAATGATCATCGAGCGAGAAAAGAGCCGACGTCGGGTCCTGAGCGGCCATCCATTAGAGTGGCGGCTCCCCCCGCATGGGGGAGTGGCTTCCTCCCGATAAAGGGGCTGGGGGCGAATGTGATCATGGTTCAATCAATGATCAAGTATGGGATGTGACCGAATGTGACTATGTTATCATTGATCCCGACAATCTCACCAACCAAGACAAGACCAACAAGCAATGCAATATAATGGCTCTCAACACCATATACAATGCCATTGATTCTAAGGTGTTTGAGCAAATTAAGGATTATGATAGAGCTAATGAGGTGTGGAAGAGATTGGAGGAAACATATGAGGGCACACTGGCGGTGAAAAGTGCCAAGTTGTATATTCTTAAGGACAAGTTGATAAGCTTCAAGATGAAGGAGGATGAGAGCATTTCAAAGATGTTCCATTGATTGCAAGTAATTGTCAATGATTTAAAGGCATTGGAAGAAAAGATCAATGATGATGATGTCTCTTATTGGTTCTTGATGTGCTTACCTCTAAGATTTGAGATGTTGAGATTGCTTATCATAAGAGGCAATTGGAAGGAGGTTACCCCTAACCAAGTACTAGGTGATGTCATGACACAAGAGACATACCGTGTGGAAAGGGAAGTGGTTGAAATGGATGACAAGAAGGAAAACAAAGACAAGAAAAAGAAGAGTGTAGCATTCAAGGCTAGCTCATCATCCAAGAACAAGGGCAAGTCCAAGAAAGAATCAAGTGATGATGAAGATCTTAGTGACATTGATGATGAGGCCATGGCTCTATTTGTGTGCAAGATGGGCAAATTCATGAAGAAGGGATATGGTGCAAGAAAGAGAAGAGATCACACCAAAAGCAAAGAATATGTGAGAAGATGCTATAATTGCAAGAGCCCCAATCACGTTGTAGCAGATTGTCCCTACAATAGTGACAATGATGAGGATAAGAAGAAGAAGAAGAAGAAGAAGAAGAAGGAGAAGAAGGAGAAGAAGGAGAAGAAGATCACCTTCTAAAAGAAGAAGAAGGGTGGAGGCTATGTGGTCACTTGGGATAGTGATGGCTCTTTGGATAGTGATGGCTCTAGTGATGATGGCAAGAAATCTATCAAGAAAGCACTAGAAAGCATCGCCATCAACAACAAGCCCTCCATCTTCGACACTCCATCGACATGCCTCATGACAAAGCCTACCAAGGTAAAATATGATGTGAGTGATGATGATGAATGTAAAAGTGATGCTTGTAGGAGTGATGATGATGATGAGGAATACACCAAGGAGGAACTCATGGATATGTGTGAGCAAGTGCACACTTGCTTTGAGATGAAGAGAAAGGAATGCAAAGAATTGCACAAGAAAGTTAAATTTCTTGAGCAATCTCTTGATGAGCTCAATGCCGCTCATGAGAGGCAATTAGAAGCCCATGAGAAGCTTGGAAAAGCTCACTCTAAGCTTGAAAAGGATCACTCCTCTCTCATTGAGCAAGTCAAAATGGAGAAAGCCAAGAAGGAGCAAGTGATTGTGTCTTGTGATATGGGACTAACATGTGATATTATTGATGAATCTTTTTATAAGTCCATTGTTGTTACTTCCACTAACCCTTCTTGTATCACTTCTACTTCTACTTCACCTTTGAGTGATGGTTTCACTTGTGATGCCTCACTAATGGTCGAAAATGAGACCCTCAAGAAGGAGGTGAATGAGTTCACTCATGCCTTAGGCAATGCCTATGGTGGAGATGCCCGCTTGCTAAAGTGCTTGGGTAGCCAAAGGTTTTCTCTCAACAAAGAGGGATTAGGCTATACCCCCAAGAAAGGCAAGGAAGGCTTTGTCACTCCCAAAGTTAACTTTGTGAAGGGCAATGGTCAGTTTTGCAATAGATGCAAGCAAGTTGGGCATATAGAGCAATATTGCAAGACTAACAAGAACAAGCAACCTAATGTATCCTCAATTAGATTTGATTCTTGCTACATGCTTGTTAAGGGTGCCAATGGTGTGAAGGCTAAGTTCATTGGTACACCAATTATGGGCCCAAAGAAGAAGGCCATTTTGGTACCAACGACCTTGGTAATTAACCTTCAAGGACCCAAGCAAGTTTGGGTACCTAAAAAGAATTGATCTTCTTTTGTAGGTCAATTATAAAGCCAGAGGAAGACATTGGGTGCTTGATAGTGGGTGCACACAACACATGACCAGTGATCCAAGAATATTCAATTCAATCAATGAAAATAAGAGCAATGGGATTGATAGTATCATATTTGGTGACAATGGCAAAGGCAAGGTCAAAGGTCTTGGTAAGATTGCAATATCCAATGACTTGAGCATTTCCAATGTGCTACTAGTAGAGAACTTGAACTTCAATCTATTATCGGTAGCTCAATTGTGTGATCTTAGTTTTAAGTGCATATTTGGTGTGGATGATGTAGAGATCATAAGTGTAGATGGCTCTAACTTGATATTCAAAGGATTTAGATATGAGAATCTATACTTGGTTGACTTCAATGCTAGAGAAGCTCAATTGTCAACATGTTTGCTCACCAAGTCTAGCATGGATTAGTTATGGCATAGAAGGCTTGGTCATGTTGGAATGAAACAATTGAACAAGTTGATCAAGCATGACTTAGTTAGAGGCTTGAAAGATGTCACATTTGAGAAGGATAAGCTATGTAGTGCATGTGAAGCTAGAAAGCAAATTGGCAACACACATCCTAAGAAGAGCATAATGAGGACATCTAAGGCATTTGAGTTGGTGCACATAGACTTGTTTGGACCAACCGCATATACTAGCATTGGTGGAAACAAATATGGTTTTGTGATTGTAGATGATTTCACTAGATACACATGGATGTTCTTTTTTGTTGACAAGAGTAATGTGTTTGCAACTTTCAAAACATTCATCAAGAGAATTCATAATGAGTTTGAAACAACCATCATGAAAGTGAGAAGTGACAATGGAAGTGAGTTCAAGAACACAAGACTGGATGATTTGTGTGATGAGTTTGGAATTAGGCATCAATTTTTGGCCAAGTATACTCCACAATCAAATGGCCTAGTTGAAAGAAAGAATAGAACCTTGATTAACATAGCTAGATCAATGTTGTGTGAGTACAATGTGAGTCCCTCATTTTGGGCTGAAGTAATCAACATGGCTTGCTATTATAGCAACTGACTCTATTGTCACCCCATGATGGAGAAGACACCTTATGAGCTATTGAATGGAAGAAAGCCGAACATAGCATACTTTAGGATTTTTTGTTGTAAATGCTACATATTGAAGAAAGGCACTAGATTGAACAAGTTTGAAAATAAATGTGATGAAGGTTTCTTGCTTGGTTACTCCACTACTAGCAAGGCATATAGAGTTTAGAATTTGGCTAGTGGTACTCTTGAGGAGGTTCATGATGTGGAATTTGATGAAACAAATGGTTTCCAAGAGGAAGATGAGAATCTAGATGATGTGAGAGGCACTCAATTAGTAAATAAAATGAAGAACATGGACATTGGTGATATAAGACCTAGAGAGGTGATTGATGTTGAGGATAACAAGAATCAAGTGCTCCCTAACTCAAATGTACAAGATAGTGGTTCTCATGATCAAAGTCAAGCAAGTGCTACTGTTGATAAAGTACAAGATCAACAACAATTGACTAGTTCATCATCTCAATCAAATACAAGCAATCAAGTGCAAGTACTCCAACCAACTAATGTTGCAAGAGATCATCCTTTGGACTCTATAATTGGTGATATTTCTATAGGTGTACAAACAAGATCTAAATTGGCATCATTTTGTGAACATTTCTCATTTGTGTCATCCATTGAACCTAAGAAGATAGATGGAGCTTTAAAGGATATTGATTGGGTTAATGCTATCCATGAAGAGCTAAACAACTTCAAGAGGAATCAAGTATGGGAGTTAGTTGAGAGACCTATGGATCATAATATAATTGGTACCAAATGGGTCTTTCAGAATAAGCAAGATCAAGATGACATAGTAATAAGGAACAAACCAAGATTAGTGGCTCAAGGTTGCACTCAAGTTGAAGGTCTTGACTTTGGAGAAACATATGCTCCGGTTGCAAGATTGGAAGCAATTAGGATCTTGTTAGCCTATGCTTGTGCCCACAACATCAAGTTGTACCAAATGGATGTGAAGAGTGCATTTCTAAATGGGTACATCAATGAGCTTGTGTATGTTGAGCAACCTCCCAGTTTTGAAGATGAAAAGAAACCCAACCATGTTTACAAGTTGAGAAAGGCTTTATATGGATTGAAACAAGCACCAAGAGCATGGTATGAGAGATTGAGGGATTTCCTACTCTCTAAGGGATTCAAGATGGGAAAGGTTGACACCACTCTCTTCACCAAGAAGCATGGAAATGACTTGTTTGTAATGCAAATCTATGTTGATGATATCATATTTGGGTCCACAAACTAAGATTTTTATGAGGAGTTTGGCAAGATGATGACAAGTGAGTTTGAGATGTCCATGATTGGTGAGCTTAGTTACTTCCTTGGTCTTCCAATCAAGCAAATGAAGAATGGCACATTTGTGTGTCAAGGCAGGTACATTAGAGACATGCTCAAGTAGTTTGGAATGAATGATGGTAAAGCTATTAGTACACCAATGGGGACAAATAGAAGCTTAGATAGTGATGCTAGTGGCAATATAGTGGATCAAAAAATGTATCGGTTTATGATTAAAAGCCTACTCTATGTGACCACATCAAGGCCGGATGTCATGTTTAGTATATGCATGTGTGCAAGATTTCAAGCCTCACCAAAAGAAAGTCATTTGAAGGCTACAAAGAGAATATTGAGGTACTTGAGGCATACACAAAATGTTGGTTTGTGATATCCCAAAGGAACAAAGTTTGAGCTAGTTGGTTACTCCGGCTAGGATTATGCGGGATGCAAGGTTGAAAGGAAGAGCACCTCGGGAATATGTCAATTGTTAGGAAGATCACTTATTTCATGGTCATTAAAGAAGCAAAATAGTGTTGCATTACCAACTGTCGAAGCCAAATACATATCCACCGGTAGTTGTTGTGCACAAATACTTTGGATGAAGGCCACTTTGAGTGACTTTGGAATCAAGTTCAAGAAAGTGCCATTGATATGTGACAATGAGAGTGCAATCAAGTTAACCAACAATCTGGTTCAACATGCAGGAATAAAGCATATTGATGTCCACCACCATTTCGTAAGAGATCACCAATAAAAAGGGGACATTTGCATTGAGAGTGTGGGCACCGAAGATCAACTTACCGATATATTCACCAAGCCATTAGATGAGAAAATGTTTTTCAAGCTAAGGAATAAGTTGAACATATTGGATTTCTCAAATATGTGTTGCTGCACCCCCCCATTATATGATATGCCTCTCCTTCGAGCAAAGCACGGTAAAATTGATTGACATGTCATTCATCCATTACTAAGGACTTGTTTAGTGCATCTAGTCATTCCTATCATGTCCTAGCCTCATTCATGAAAATCAAATGAGTTTGATGCTTGTATGGTACCACTATTGCTTGTATGCTTGAAATGATCTAGTGGTAGCATATGACATGTTTGTGAGTTTGTAAACCTAGTGTTTAATCTAGAAAATGAACTATAAGTGTTTAACTCAACATGGTGCATGATAACCCTCTTTTGGAGGTGTGAAGAAGCTTGCCCTTAGATCAAACCGAGTTAAATATTCTTTTGCAAGTGATCTAGATTGAACCAAATTGGGAAAATGGTCCTCATTTCACATGGTTTCACCTCAACCTATCTAAAATTTGAGCTCGCTTTTTGTGCTAATTGTTGACAAAGGGGGAGAGAAATTGACAAAGAAAGTAAGACAGGGGAGCAAACAAATGAAATGACATTGTAAGGGGATCAATCAAAATTGTACACAAGTAGGGGGAGCAAGCTCATAAACTTGTATGTTGCATTTGAATGTGTATTTCATATATTTGCTTGCATGGCACAAGTTTTAAATTTAAATATCCATGCTTGTGTGGTGTATGCTAGTTGTAGGTTTGAATGATGAAATGAAAAACTAGCATGCATAGGTTAAGTAACTAGACTTATGTTCATTTTATGGAAAGTAAACCCTTGCTTCTAATGTTGATCTCATGGGGTATTCTAGTTTTTGTGTATGTCTAGTTACTAACGGTGCTAAGGATAGTATATTGGTGCACTATGATTGGTATCACGCTTCAAAGGTCCATCTCTTATACCTTAGCATCATTTGGTAGACATTGTCTCCTATATTTCCTATCTAAGCATATGTGCAAGCTACAATCCAAACTCTTAGCACATATGTAGGGGGAGCAATTGCTACCATTTGGGGTTCATGAAACTTGTCCATATCCTTTTACACATGGTAAATATGCTTGGGAAAGCAACATGGATTCAATTAAAATTCAATTCATATCTTTGTGTAAGGGTTGTCATCAATTACCAAAAAGGGAGAGATTGAAAGCTCCAGTTTGGTTTTGGTGAATTGATGAAACCCTAAGTGCTAACCTAGTTTATCAAAGAAATTATGAGATAGGTAGCACTACTCCAAGTGATGAAGCAAATGAAGATCATGACATGAGGATGGTGATGGCATGGTGATGATTAAATGCTTGGACTTGGAAAAGAAGAAAGAAAAATAAAAAGCTCAAGGCAAAGGTGAATTTGGTAGGAGCTTTTTAGTTTAGTGATCGAGACACTTGGAGAGTGTGATCACATTTAGGATCAATAGCTGTACTATTAAGAGGGGTGAAACTCATATCGAAATGCGGTTATCAAAGTGCCACTAGGTGCTCTAACTCATTGCATATGCATTTAGGATCTAGTGGAAAGCTAACACCCTTGAAAATATTTGTGAAAATATGCTAACACACATGCACAAGGTGATACACTTGGTGGTTAGCACATTTGAGCAAGGGTGGAGATGTTGGTGAAATGAAGGAGGTGATAGTCACTGAGAAACAGTGACCGGACGCTGGGTCACACAGTGACCGAACTCTGACCCAGAGTCCGGTCAGTAGTGCGCAGTGAAGGCCACCATCGGTCTCCTAACTAGACGTAGGTGACCAAACTCTAGCTAACTACTATTCAACATCCAGTCCTGCTGATGTGGCGGCGCACAGAGGATACGATGAGTGACCGGACGCGTCCGGTCGTGAATGGAACCGAAACGATCAGATGCCAGTGTTTGAGCGTTCGGTCACTTCAAGCAGCACGTCCGGTCGTGACTTAAGTGCGCTAATGACCGTTGAGATTGGGCGATCAATATTTGATGTTAGGGACACATGGTGAAAATATGTGGACCAGACGTTGGGGTCCTACGTCCGATCAAACCAACCTATGCGTCCGGTCACCCCAAGTTTTCAGAGGACAGAGGAGCCAACGACTCTATTCGTGGGGGCTCTCTATTTAAGCCCCATGGCCAGCTCAAGCTCACTCTCTTGACCATTTGCATTGAAATAGCAACCTTGTGAGCTTAGACAAAGTCCTCCCACTCATCTCCATCATTGATTCATCATCTTTGTGAGATTGGGAGAGAATCCAAGTGCATTGCTTGAGTGATTGCATCTAGAGGCACTTGGTGTTCGTGTTTCACTGCCGGATTCGCTTGTTGCTCTTGGTGGTTGCCACCACCTAGATAGCTTGGTGCAGTAGAGGAGGATTGGCACAAGTTGGTGATTGTTCGTGGCCATGTCCGGTGATTGTGAGGGGACTTGAGCCTTCCCTGACGGAGTGCCGAAAGGTAACCCTAGTGGATTGCTCATGTTATTGAGTTACCTCACTTGTGGGTAGGTTCTTGCAGTGTCCTATTGTGTGTATGAGGTTCATGCAACACCTCTTAGCCACCGAACCACCAAGTGTTAGTCGACACAATAGGGACGTAGCATGTTGGCAAGCACGTAAACCTCGGGAGAAAATTGATTGTCTCTTGCTCTTTGGTATTCTCCCAGTGATTGAGTTAGTATTCATCTTGTGATTGGTTCACTCCTCTACACAGTGGTATAATCATCTTACTTACTCATTTATATGCCCGCAAACTAGTTGTAGCAAGCTCTTTAGTGTAGCTAGAATTGAGAGCTTGCTTTGTAGCTTAAGTTCATCTAGTGGAGCTCTTTAGTGTAGCAAGTGTGAGAGCTCTTAGTGAGTAGTAACTTAGTAAATTGTTTGTATAGTGATCCTAGTAACTAGAATTGTTGGATAGGTGGCTTGCAACCCTTGTAGAGCTAGAGCAAGTTAGCTTTTCGCTATTTGTTAATACTAATCAAATTGCTCTAGTTGGTTTGTAGATTTTTAAATAGGCTATTCACCCCCCCTCTAGCCATATTAGGACCTTTCAACGGGGCATGTGTTTTGGGGTACCCACCTAGGATACATTAGTTCACGAATCGCCATGTAATACCGTATGACTTGGCTATGATGTATCACCATAGTAAGAACTAGAATATGAAAGATGGTAAAATGGTTCTGATTGCTTACCACATGCTTGAAAGTAGCATAGGTGCTTACATAGAATGGTTAGTTAATGAACTAATGATGATTGCTAATAAAATTGAATATAAGGATGCGCGTTTAGTAATGCTTCCATAGATGCAACAACCCACAAGACAAATAAGCCTTGCATATCCTTGGAGTTTTTTTATTTCCCCCCTATCGGGTAAGTCTTGCTGAGTACAATTGAGTACTCAGGGTTTGTTCTACCCTGTTGTAGGTGACGGGAACATGTGGAGCTGACACTTGTGTGTGGAAACCTCCTGGTGGGCTAAGCGAGGATTTCCTTAATATTACGGACGTAGAGTTTATTTGAATCTTCCACCCAAAATGTTTTACAATGGAAAAACTTATAGCCTGTTATGATATATATAACGGATCATCATGTTAATGTTTAACTTGTCATTAAATGATTTTATTTCTGCTTAAACTCTTATAACATGGTTATATTCCACTGTTATAAATAATAAATATTATACTCCGATGATGCATGGAAAGTGTTGTAAGAAATGTCTAAAATGTTGTAAGCTTTATTCTCCCATTTATGATCTTGTTGAAAAATGTAGATTTTTTGGTTCTTCCATAGGGTGTGCTCGACAGAACTGCCTGATGTAGCTCACCTTCGAGGTGCTTAGTGTCTAGTGGAAGACAATCGCCTCCATAAGTGTATTATTTTGGGCGGTTTTGCCACAGGTGGTATCAGAGCATAAATAAGGAAATAAAGCATCAAGATCCTTTTCTAAATTAAAAATTTGACAACCTATTTTTGCCAAAAGTTAGGGCATTTAACTATGAAGTATATAAGTAGCCCTATTGCTATAGTTAAGCATCTGGAATAGGTTTAACTAGGTTTTCTCTGGTAGACTGACTCTCGCGTAGTATATGATCTTTAAGTCAGTTGCGCTAGTAATGCCTTAGGCATCATGACCGTATTGCTGGTAGATGCGCCCTTCATAGATGTCACACGTGTCGTATTGTGCACGACTGACCCACCCATATTCTAGAGTTATTACTGCACTGTGACTTCGTTCTCTATGTTTGCCTATGGTTCACGTCTGTTGTGACCCATGTCTCCTCATACTCTTTTCTATGCTCTTGTTGGACCCTTGCCATGCAGCCGCATTAGTCATTAATGGCCTCGAACATCGCTCACCTTGAATGCATGAAAAATTCGGTCGATTCATTTGTAGTGGCCCACGCTAGAACAAAGGGTGGACTGTGCCAGGACCACTGACCGTTCTGCCATTATAAGTAGAGCCTAGCCTAGCCATTGGTACCACTACCTAGTGCACTCCAGCTCGCCTAGCTTTTTCTTTTGAGCAAGCTTTTCGCTCAATCCTTCCTTGCAACCACCCACCAGGGATGGTAGGAGCCTAGGTTAGTAGTTATTGCCTGAACACTGTGGGTTTTCCCAAAATTCTATATGCCACCCTACAAAAGCTCAGAGTCAAAGATCATCCTAAGTATGAGGGCTGTGAGTATGAAAAGCATGGCACTGAGCGGTGTGAAGTTACCATCTATATTGGGAAGAGTGAGGAGTTCCCGACATCACTGAAGCCTGGAATGTGATCACAACCGGGTTTTGCTTTGTCGACACCTACCAAGTTGTGGCCCGCAAAGCCTTGCGGTACCTTTGCCAGATCTATGAAGAGCCCATTGCTTGTACCCCCATGAGGTTCTTTCCACCTTTGGAAAAGAATTGATGGGCATGGAGGGCTCGCATGGAGGCTTTGCAAGGGTGGGATACGTAAGAAGACAGTCCAACTGTGGTGCACTTGACCACGTACATGTTTGCTCTGGATGAGCAGTATGACCGGCAAGCCTCAAAACTAGGGAAGTGCCTCTGACAAGCCGAAGAAGCCAAGATCTTCTCTAGGATGCTCTAGGTGCAGCTTGCTAATGTGCATGCCAGTATGGCAGCCGTAGACAGTCAGGAGACTGCCATGTCGGAAGCCCTAAAGGAGGCTAAGGATCAACATGCCCATCAGTTGGGAGAGGCCTATCTTGTCACCAGGGCCAAGCGTAAGATGTTGGCCACTGAAAGATAGGATCCTTTGATCTTGGAGGGAATCCATGTCCACCCGCCGAAAATAAGGAGAACCGGTCTTACAGTACCGCCAGCACCCCACCCTCGGAAGTGTTAGAAGTAGAGCCCTTGCTTCCCCTCACTCAGCCACTGCCAAGAGAGGAGGCAAATCCATAGCCAGGGTGGTAGAAGGATCCACTAAGCCTAGGAATGAAGATGTGTGGTCCGACAAAGTAGATTAGTTGCCTTGGGAAGATGTACCCATAGTTAGTGGTGTCCTTTGTCGCTGTCCTCCAGTATTATAATCTTTCCATTGTATTTTGTTCGTAGTTGTTGAGATCATCCAATCATAGGAAAGGTGAACAATGTGTGGAGAATAGGAGAGTGAGTGCCTATATGTTGTACTAGCATAAGGACGTTTGTGAATGTGCATTTTATTTATTTTGCTGTGTCTATTGTGTTCATCTATCCTTAGGTCTTGTTAGACGTGCTTAGGGTTTTTCAAGGGCGACACTTAGTGGGTTGCAAGAGGGTCACCATTCAGATACCAGCAAATCGACCATGATGGGATGACATAGGACACTGTATCAACAAATTATGGATGTCCTAGCAGAGCACTTGAATCTCTTTAAATCAAATCCATTGCAGAATTTGAATTCCTTGTCCCTTGTTGTGTAAGGAACCCTTGTTGTCTGAATCTATGACCCCACTATTTTTCACTGTGTGTAAGTTGACAAAGTGGCCTGGTTAATAGCTTATGGTGCCGCGACGAAACCAAGGGCCCCTATGGAATAGCTGCCATAGGGTGACGCTGTTTGGCACATGCTGGTATCGAGGTTGTTGACTAGTACCTTTGCTAGGTTACACCACTGTACCACTCTTGATACAAAATATTTTTCTTGGAAATATTTGGGCATTCAAACGGGAAATCCACAACGGGTTGATGAAATAGTGTTCTATCAAAGTAAACAAGAGAATGTGATTTTGGAGGAAGCATGCATGTCGTGATCTCAGTTCATACAAAAGGTTGGCGCATATTGTCAACACGGATGGGAAGGAAAAGAAGAGCAACAAGGAAAAGTTAGCCTCGGGTAGTAGGAAGTGATTGGAAAAGCCTAAGTGGATGTCATGTCCCAAGCACTGTGCCCAGCTCGCCTACACTACGCACGCCAGGTCACTATTGTCATGTTCCCTACGGACGTTGTTCGTGTCAGGGGCCACTAGCTCCCTGTCCTCGTGTAACCACGACATTACGTCACATCCACCGTACTCGTACACTATGTGTTTACCCCTTTTTCCTGGCATCCTATCGGCTCTTGATCCTCGCCCTCGTCCTCGTACCAAACCCCCTCCTATTTTCCTCTTTTGGGGACATGACTGCCCGCATGCCTCCCTCGTTGAGCGAGCCCCTCTCCTCTCCTTTTTCCTCCCTCCACTCAAGCTCGCATAAGGAGTGCATCGTGGCTGACTTTATCCCCATAGCGTGAACCGACAGTGTCTCCCACCCACGCTGTCTCCACTTCCAGTGCACTATGCCCCACCTCCGTTCACCACTATAAGATGCCCTTGGTCCTTGTGCTCCTTCTTCGTCCCCATCCACTCGAATTCGAAGCAGAGCTATGAGATCCAGACGTCATTCAAGGAACTAGGTTCGTCAGTCAAAGGTGATTTTGTAATCTGAGAAGAAGAAGGGATCTGGTTTATGTCGAAGAAGTTCAAGTCTACCTTTGGTTAGTTTGGTCTCAGGGTTCATGATGTTTGAGTTCTTAATCTCATGTTTCTAGATTTGTTGGACATACGCCATGTTTTGGATAATCATTTTCTTGTTGTTTTTCCATTGCCCTCATCTATCCTAACTTCTGTATTAAGCCTTGGTTGTACTAGGTTGCTCTTAACCATGTATCCCTAAATCCCCGCGTGGTTTAGTATTCTAAGTCGTGTAATCTTTTGTGTAATTTTATATCTACGAAGTGTAATCGCGTTGTCTCCTTTTTGGTTCTTGCTCTGAATCTCGGGACTAGATTCTTTTTAAGGGGGGTTGGTTGTAACACCTCTGGTGTTATGAGCTCGCTAAGCATTGAGATTATGGCTTGAGAGATAGATCTAATAATATAGTGAGTTCCTTTACTTAGCGTAAAGAGGTGGTGATGAAAACTCCTAACAAAAAGAATAGAATGAGTTGTGTTAATTATTGGCAGGAAAACATTTTCTATGAACAACGACTAATTATAACTGGAGTATAGTGTGGAAATAAATATTTGAGGGCAAGTTACGTACCTGGGCATGCAATTTTAAATCCTGGAGAATAATAATATCAGCTAGTATTTTTGGGAAGCTCAGAAATCAAATTGAAATTAAATACACTCTTCACGGTTAAGTCAGCAAACAAACAATTTAAGTTTAAAGTGCTATCTTTGGTAAATTATTTAGTGGAACATACTTAAATAGTGCTTTAATATTTTGTTCCTACGAGTTAGTATGTAGTATGGGCTAGGTCATGGTACAATTGTTAGTTGAACTGGCAAGGTTTAGACCATTTAAAAATTACGGCAAAAGCGCTAAAGGTTGTTAGTTCTAACCAAGTCTTTACTCTGTTCAAGTCAAAAAAGAATTGTAGACAATGCCATTGTGGCATTTAAAATTCAACAAAAATG
Source organism: Miscanthus floridulus (assembly GCF_019320115.1). NCBI lineage: Eukaryota > Viridiplantae > Streptophyta > Magnoliopsida > Poales > Poaceae > Miscanthus > Miscanthus floridulus. The sequence continues at coordinate 55,059,360 of NC_089598.1, read as the reverse complement.
ATTAAGCCCTAGATCCATGTTCTTGCAATATTGGTTGTGTCAAAGTGTGTACATGAGCATGGTGTAGGACAAAGTTGTGTTGGAGATCATGTTGCTCTCGTAAAAATTAACCAAACTTCGTTAGAACGTGTTGTAACCACGTTGTTGGCGCTCTGTTCACGAATGGGCACTCCAGCGATGAACCCAAGTTGGCATCCTTGTATCTCCCTCTCTGCTCACTCTCTAGACGTGAGGTTTGCTTTGTTAGATGGGTGTTAGTATCAACATTAGGTTAGGGGAATTAGTTGAGCCTCGATCGTGATTGTTAGTGGCTTTTGCTTTGCTTTAAAATGCATGCACATCACCAGTTCATACCTCTTGGCCCGAGTTCACGGACACTGTGCGCGTGGGCGCTACTAGCGCTGGGCTCAGGCCTTGGCTGGGCTGCTACTGCTGGCTAGCTCATGCGCTCGGGTCATGCCGCGCAGCGCCTTGGCCTCGCGTTGGCCGGCTCTGGTCAGCTGTGGCTAGGTTTCCACTGGCGCGACGTGAGCACACCACCCTTTGGCTGCCGAGCCATGCACGAAGTCGAGCCATGGCTGCGGCCATCGTGCTAGGTCAGCATGGCAGTCGCCTTGCCCTCCAATTCGTCTACCTCACCGAGCCGTGTGTCTTGGTCATAGCCGCGCTCTCGTGCGCACACGCTCTCGGCCATGCACATCACCTACCGCTGTGCCGCTGCTGTGTCTCGTGGCGCGATCCTAGCCGCTCATCCCATCTACCTCTGCTACCCCAATTGCGTGTACCACCCCACCTATGAGATAGGGAGGAGAGGACAGGTTGTGTATATCAGTAGTGCCACGCCAGCACATGGTCGAAGTCGATGTCGCATTCGAGGCACCACACTCTTCTCTCATTCAATTTGCCTAGCTCAAGGCTTCTTGCTGACACGAAAATTTTGTCTTGTGCCGAGGGCACATGAGCAAGCTGGAAGGCTCCGCTCGATGGAGCTAGAGATCCACCGAGCTTCAGCGCAGGGGTGGTCGATCCTGCACACTCCTCCCGAGACATGACAGTTAATTTGACCCTACAATTGACAAGGAGAGAAAGTTTATTAGTAATTTAGGGCGAAACATGCTGGTGTTGCCAGACAGTCCTGAATGAGCAGCTCTAAGAGCCGATATGAAAGGAGATCGACTAAATAGTCGATTCCAGCATATTCATAAGAATAATTCAGTTAGAGCTCATGGGGTTGTATAAAAAGAATCGGTTATCGTTCAGGATGAATATTATTTAGACAAATATCGGTCAATGGCAATAAGATGCCAACAGTAATTAGTTTATACTGAGCTAATGACTGCAAGTAACTGAACCCCTTTATAAAAGAAATAGATCATCATCATTCAACCATTTAATAGAGATAAATCTAGTGAACATATTAGATCTCATCTATCGCTATGACTAGTGGGGCATGCGGCAGAATCATGCAGGCCGTAGAAACAACAATAGACTCGACGACCCTAACTTATTACTAATATCAGTGGGGCATGAGGCAGAATCATATAGGCCATAATACAATAATAAGATCATGGGGGCTAACACATCTTTCAACCTATCACTACTTCAACGGTCTCATGATGTAAATTATTCGTGAAAGCACTCGATATCGGGTAAAACAGCCAATTCAGACATAGCGCACAGTTAAGATCATGCCCTCTCAGAAACAGATCTATCAAATAACGATCCCCACTCCACGGTGCTAATAGTGGGGTGTGAGGCAGAATCACACAGGCCATGATAACGGGCCATGGAACGGTTTTCGCTAGCCAATAGATCTACTCAAGATCAGACACGTCTTAACCGCAAGCTATGCACGATTAAGATTGATATAAAACAGCCGATAAAATATAACTCAACTTTTAAAGTGCAGATTAGATCAAATTTAGATTAACAAAAGATGGGTTAAACAAGATATAAGACTGATCTAGATCAATCCCGATCGGGCGAAGTGATATTGCTGTAATTAAATAAATAATGAAAGCAATAAGCAATGTCGGTAACTTAATGAATCTATCCAAAGGAATGCCACCCTTAGATAAAGCTAATAACTTGACCTTAATCTAGTTCAAGCAGTGGAGGTCGACCGGATCAATGCAGCCTTACTTAAACTAGACAAGAGTTAATAACTAACTTATACCAGAGTCACAGTGGACGTCGACCGGATCGATGCAGCTGTACGAATAGAGGTATAAGCCATGACGGTACTTACAGACAAGCAGTGGAGGTTGACCAGATCGATGCAGCCGTACTTGCTGAAGAACTCACCGAGATCTACTCTACTCCTACTCCTAAGGTGTGGCCGGAGCCAAAAAATATAAGTAACTTATATTTGATTGATTGTGTGTCTTTTATAATAGTCGGGGTTTGATATTTATACCCGGAACCCTCGCATGACTCCTATCTAAGCACGACTCACCATAATCTTTAGCCCTAGAGAAGACATTCCTAATTTAAGATAACTTGGACTCTAATCTTCCCCTTTTTGTAGAGTCCAACATGCTTTGTCCTGGCGCCGATTGTAGCCTTTGTCGTTATCTGCTGGCGCTACCTGAAGAAAGTCGATTTTAGTGTTGCATTCGAATCAGTTGGTTCCGATATGCATGCAATTGATTCCTTGATGGTATGATCTTGGGAGCTTTCGAGTCCCTGCAACTCTTCTTCCAAATTTTGGTGTAAACACATGCCCCCCAATTTTGTGAAAGATTACTACCAGTGATTGGTCATTTTCTTATCTAGGAGTCTACTAGATATGGTGCAGCACACTATACTTGCTTTTTTAGAATACAAAAATTGTCTATTTAGGAAGACATTGTTGCCTAACGAATGAAACTTAAATTGCCTAAGAAAATGCAGCTAGTGTTAGGTTTTATGGAGGTGTCAATAATTAGCATTTAGAGCTGAATAATTAGCAATTACACATTCTTTAGCACGGTGTAAGTACTTGTGCCTTAGCCTAATTATTTATCACTTTACAATCACCCTCTCACAGCTCACAATTAGAGGTAGAAGATGAACTTGAGCACAGAATGCAGCACGAGCACACCTCTGCTGGAGTGCTGGTGCAGCAAATTATACTGCTTTCCATTGCTAAACAAGCTATAACCACATTTAGTGCACCTACAACTACTATAGCCACTACTAGCTACAGTTGGGCAGTATCGGGCTGAGATCGGCCACTACTACCATACTGATGTCATGCTGTTACTGTAGATAGAGAATGCAGGAAAGGTGACCTGCAGCCAAGGTGGAGTGTGCAGCAGGCTAGATGAAAAAGTGTAGAGCAATACAGTACCACCGAAATTTGTGCATGTAAATTTAGTTAAGCAATTTGATATCATTCAGGCAAGTTATTAGTAATTTGGTGGCAATTTTATTTGTGTCCAACAAAAAAAATGTGCCTATAATCTCTACTCTTTTTACTGTCAAGTGTTACTCCGTGCTCTAAGTGATTTAACCATGCGCAGGTGACTAGGGGAAGCCTGAGATTCCATTTTCTCGAGTAGGGAAGTGCAGATTGGGAGTGGGGGTGCTGACTAATGCATGTGACATATTGTTGTTCACAGATCATTCTTTTTTTCTACTGTTATGATGATCCTTTCTATTCTGCTCAATCATTGAATTAGTCTGCCTTTTGTTAAAAAACTAGTTATTGATATCATCACCCTGCCTCTGTTTGATATGCATTTTTGCAAATAAACCGGGGTTGGGGGTGGGGCTGTGGGTTGCAAATGAACACAGACACTATACTTGCTTTCTCATAATACCAAAATTGTCTAATTAGGAAGATATTGTTGCCTAATGAATGACACTTGAATTGCCTAGGAAAATTAAATCCACTACAATATTACTAGCAGCAACCTGCTCATCACCAATAGAAGCTTCAGGAACATAAGCATCATTTTTTTATCCCCTACCAACAAGAAATTTTGGACACATGTTATCTTTTTTTTAACATGCAGGAATGTAGGCCATGTACAGAGAAGCAAGATGCGGGTCAGTATAGAGAAGATGTGCAAATGTGTAGGACTAGATATGTAGTGTTGTGCTTTTCGAAAAACTGCAGATGCAAATGTATTCTTTTCTGAGATGTGTTCTTTTTTCTGAAAACATTGCCTTTTTTTGAACCTATATATGTAGTACCTAAAAGCATCCGTCTGGATCTTAATTGCCTTTTTTTTTTAACAAATGTGTGGTCAGTATCTGATTCTGGTCACATCCCACAAAAAAACAAACGCTAATTAGTATCCTTGCTAAAAAGGGAATAGAATAATTGCACTTTTACCAAAAAAAAAAAAGAAAGATCATGCGATAAGCCAAATTACGGCCGGCCGTAATTTAGCCGCTTCCTATTTATTAATCAATTAGCCAGCTAGGTGGCTAGGTAGTGGTACATGCAACATCGTACCTTTACGGCAGTCTACATCCTGTCAAGAATCAAAGCATCCACACGTGGGGACCATGCACCCTTCGTTTTTTTGTTCATCACGCGTGGTTGGTTCTTCGTCTCCTCGCACTCACAATGCTTTCTGTGCTCCACAATGCTACTATTTACCATTAGGCCCTTATTTAGTTTCTCCTAAATTTCCAACTTTAACACTATACAAAAAGAAACATCAATTTTGCGGTACATGTATAGAATATTAAAAGTAAACGAAATTAAAAACTAATTATACAGTTTGGTTGTACTTTACGAGACGAACATTTTGAGTTTAATTAGTCAACGGTTGGACAATTAGTACCAAATACAAACGAATGATACAGTAACGCTACAGTGCATTATGCCAACTTTGCATATCCAAAATTTGAAAACGAAATACAGCCTAGCTCCAAATAAAAATCTAACCAATCATTTACCTCTCCTCTCTCAGGATCCTCTGCTCCACCCTGTGCTCTGTGCTCTGTGCTCCCGTTTTTCTTCGTCCCCATCCTTCACTCTGCTCTTCCTCGTCGATCCGCGGCGCCCTGCTGGACACGCACAAGCGGGCGCGGAGGCGCGAGGCGGCGGGTCCGAGCGCCAAGCGAGCCAAGGGCGGGGCACACGCGCGGGGGCGTAGCCCGGCCTCCTCCGCGGAGGCGCGAGCCAACGACGGCGAGCCGGGAGCCCGAGCGCGGTGAGGAGGCACGGTCCGATGAGGCGTGTGCCAGGCGAGCCAGGGGCGGCGCGCACGCGCGGGGGCGCAGCCCGGCTTCCTCCGAGGAGGCGCGAGCCGACGATGGTTAGGCGACGGGCCGAGCGCGGCGAGCAGGCGCGGACCGACAAGGACAGCGGCGCGGAGGGTGTCGAGCCACGACTTGAGCTTCGCGGCGGGTAGGACGGCGCGGCGCGGCTGGTCCGCGACGGCCGCGGTGCGGACGGCGGGGAGATGCAGAGGGACCGGAGCGAAGGGAGAGAAAGGAACCGCGTATGGTGGTGTGGCGGCGCTTGGCGTCGACGGCGAGAAGGAAGTCACGAGCTCCGTCCAGGGATGGCGGAGCCAGCTCCGCCGTGTCTACACCCCCATCCCCGTTGTCGGCCATGGATGCGCGACTACCGCTCCAAGGATGCGCGCGAGGCTCCGCGGCGGCGCGAGGTCCCGCTGGCGGCGCCGGGCGAGCGGGCCGCACGCCATCTACGAGCGGCCTGCGCAGATGGCGAGGGTCAGGCGCACGGGATCTACACCGGTGGCGAGGGTCAGGCGCACGGGATCTGCACCGGAGAGATGGAAACGAACATGACCTTCCCAACGCCAAAAATTGCAGTTTCTTCGGCCTCGATTCCATTGTAGACGTCGAGTGTATTTTAGAGTCGGTTTCTTGTAAATGGCCTTTTTACATATTTACCATTATTACGATCGTCACTTATAGGAATCGTACTCTTAGAATGACGCTTACAAATTTAGCTGTTTTAGTTCGCGCTTCTTTCATTTTTACCACTTTCGCCTATGTGACACGTCAGCTCGTGCTGACACGCTGGCACCGACACGGGAAATGACCCCACTGCCCCGTCCATCTTTCCCTTGCTCCGTCCGTCCGTCCCTGGCTCCCTGCATGCGTCCGTCCCTGAAAAAAATGTGTTTAAAGTACAAAAACAGTAATATTAGATTTGTGTTTAGAAATACTTTCTAATGATACTTTTGTTGACACAAATTATTATATATTACAAGAGAAATTAACGGCCAAAGTGTGATTTTGATGACGACATCCACATAAGTCAAATCTCGCTTTCTATTTTGAGATGTAGGCCGAGGAGCCGGAGTCGCAAAAGCGTGACTTCTTTCGGCTTCTCACAAATTCGACGTAAAATGTTACAAAACTATTGTTGGAGCCGTTTTTGCCAAATGTTTTTTCAAAATGACTTTGGCTCCACTAAAAAATCTTATCCACTCCCTCCATCTCATTCTCATAGTAGTTGACCTTCTAGTCTTCCATATGCCCTAAATTAGTTATCATTCGTATTTTTCAACGCAACTTTGTCTTTTCCAATATATCTTTATTTCTATTTCTCTCTTTCTCATCTGTGCAACTCCTCTTGATTCCTATGCCCAGAGCTAAAACGTCATCTATGGAGTATATCATAACACAAGTCCAGTTTTAGTGGGTGTTTGGGTGTTTCATCCCAATGGTTAGATTCCTTTCTTTAATTTTGCTTGTTTGTTTTTGTTTCTCTCTTTTTTCTTCTGTTTTCAGTTTATAATGGAGAGAGAGAGAGTGTGTGTATGTATATATATATATATATATATATATATATATATATATATATATATATATATATATATATATATATATATATATATATAGAACCACTACCCTACGGCTGGCTACAGGATAGTTTATTTTGTAGCCGAGCCCAAACTGTGGACGCGGACCGACCGGCAACGTCCCACCAGCCCCAGGAAAGCCGTTGCATGCATGGCTTAATTATTAGCCGGCAACATGTCCCCTAAATCACCGCCCATAAACACCGCCGCTAAGCGCCGTTGTATATTTTACTGACCACAAAACCACCGTGCCACTCTATTGGCTTCGTCCTCCGCCCGGCTGATCCCGTCCGAATGGGCGATAGCAACGGCGGCGGGGCCTGGTGCTTTCATCGTCAGTACCGGCGACACCTTCATCACAGCTCGTTGACTGCTGGGCGCCATGGCCTGGTAACCAACTTGCCATAGCATTAGCACGGCAGCTGCAGTGGCCCTTCTCACCTTCCTCTTTGCGTTTTGCAGATCCATGGTTCTGCAAGGTCAGTCAACGAGCAATGCAATGCCATAGCAGAAATTCGGCATCTGCATGCAGATTCAGCATCCTCCTTGATTTGTTCTGCTAGCTATCTCCGGTCTCACGCTCCGATCCATGCTATTCTTTTTAGGTCAAAATTTTTTGCCGTCATGCAGAGGCGATTTAGTTCGTCATTCTTTACCAGATCAACAGCTGCTGTTTGCAAGCTTGCCGCTGTGCATTGGGGGTTCATCTTCATGTTGGCAAGCCATATATATCTCTTGAATGACGATTTTCCATAGTTTGTTTAGCCCCTGAACAATGTGAAATGTTAATGATCAATGTGTAATCCAAAGCCATGAGAGAACCCCTTTTCTCTCTCAAATTTTGGATGCAAATACATTTTATTGATATTCCTACGTGTTCCTTGTTGGAATGTCAACCTCTAACTTGATTTTTCGCTGCATGTATGTCCAGGCTGCTTGATTTTTTCGCTGCATGTATGTTCAGATTGGTTTCTCTACTGTGGAACTTGTTAAATACCAACTATCTTTCACTACCATACAATTCAATAATTTGCAGAAATCTCGTAAATAGATTATGTAACTACATGGTCAGAAATATATTTTAGTAAATCAATTTAAAAGTTTCTCGTGAATCATACTACAAGGGTTAGAAAGGCATAGATTCTAGTAAATATTTTTCAAAAATCTAGTAAATAGAATATCGTAACTTCCAGGGGCAGAAAGGCATAGCTTCTAGTAACAATTTGCAAATCTAGTAAACATATTATGGTAACTAATCTAAGGAGGCATCATATATTCTAGTAAATCATTTAAAAATAATAACAAGATTATGGCATTGTGAATCAGACAGAATATCGTAACTACTCAATCATAGTTACTACAATGATCCTTTCCAGTTCTATCGAATATTTCATGGTAAAATTAATCTCATATTTCATGATAAATTCCCGTCGTACAAATTCCTATCCTAATTATCATCTCGAGACATTCAAAACACAGTAACTATTTTCATCGTAAAATGATCTAGATGTTATAGTAACCGGTTAACAGAAACCATTTGACGTCAATTTGTGGTAAATTTCCGTGCTAATTATCGTAACAAGATCATTTGCATTCGCCTGGAACATTTGCGTGCTAATTATAGTAACTAGAATATATTTTCTACTTTTTTTGTGGACAAGGTATATTGGAGTAGTATTATCGCAACAAGAACATTTGCGCCTGGACAAATTAAGCGTGCTAATTATAGTAACTTGCAAGGTTCAAAATTTTTTATAGCAACTTGCATGCAGCGTGCTAATTATAGTAACTTGCATGCATGAAGCGCTCTACCAGTAATCATGGCCTGTAATTTGCATGCATGCCGCAAGGTTGAATTACCGAAATCACCGTGAGCTAATTACGTGGGCGTGGCTCGGATTAATGCGCATCGGACCAGGAGGCAGAAGCGCACCAGCCATGCAAGCGCCTGGACCCGAATCATGGATGGTGCGTCTGTTCGACCTGGCTACAGAATAAACTATTCTGTAGCCGGCTACTGAATAGCCTCTCCATATATATATATATATATATATATATATATATATATATATAGAGAGAGAGAGAGAGAGAGAGAGAGAGAGAGAGAGAGAGAGAGAGAGCAGAGAGAGAGATGAGAGAGAGAGAGAGAGAGAGAGAGAGAGAGAGAGAGAGAGAGAGAGAGAGAGCCAGGGACTCAGTCGCCTCCTGTTTCATCCTAAGTCCGTAACTATTTGGATCTTGCGATGCAAAGGGTTATGCCTTTTTTTAGCAAAACGATCCTCAAGCTAAAAGCCGCTGGACAAAGATTAAACCAGAATGCTCTCATTGATGAGGACCAGGCGCTCAGTTTGTCGAGCAACTGCTCCCCGTGCTAAACTAGCTTGGTTAGTTGGTTGCTGGTTTTTCTTTGCTCTTTGTACTTCCTCTTCTCAGTTGTGCATTCGGATTCTAGTGACAACTGAAGCTTGATGAATACGTAGTACACGCCACAAACTCCTCGAGCTCTTGTTTGTGGCAAAGCCGGGCATGCCGCCGAAGCCGCTGAAGCCCGGGGAGCCGCCGCCGAAGAGGGGCATGCTGCCGATGCTGCCGCCGCCGGGGAAGAACAACCCAGGGAGGCTACTGCCGCTGCCGGGAAGGCTGAACCCGGGAATGCTGCTGCCGCCGGAGGTGCCGGGGACGCGCCGCCGCCGAGGCGGTCGAAGGGCGGGAAGGTCTGCGGCTGCACCACCGCGTCGTTGTCCGCCTTCTTCTCCGTCGTCGTCGTCTTGATGTTCCTCGCCTTGGCGGTCATATCCAGGGCCAGCAGAGCTGCCGCCGCCGCCGCCATCGTCTTGGAAGACCTCGCCATCGTGCTCTCGGCTCTCTCTTCTTGCCTGCCTGCTCGCTCTTGTTGCTCTCTCTTTCTCTTACTGTGCCTGCTGCTGTGGTGTGTGGTAGTGAGAGAGAAGTGGCGAGGTAGGTGCTTTATAGCGGGGGAGGCGGGCGGGCCGGTGGGGGGCATTGAAGGCGGCGCAACGCAGCGCGCTCATCGGCTGGGTCGCATGCAGGGAGCTAGGGACGGACAGACGTAGCAAGGGAAAGATGGCCGGGGGCAGCGGGGTCATTTCCCGTGCCGGTGCCAGAGTGTCAGCACGAGCTGGCGTGCCACATAGGCGAAAGTGGTAAAAATGAAAGGAGCGCGAACTAAAACGGCTAAATTTATAAGCGTCATTCTAAGAGTGCGATTCCTGTAAGTGGCGATCATAATAATGGTAAATATGTAAAAAGCCCCTTGTAATTCCCCACTCTTTGTTCACTAAATATAGTGGCACGTCAGTAAAAATTAATAAATAGGGAAGTAGTAAATAATTATATAAACTATGATAGAGTCGTATTGAGAGTGCCCTAACACAAGTCAGCTTACTTAGGCTGTGTTTAGTTTGCGAAATTTAGAAATTTAGCTACGGTAGCACTTTTGTTTTTATTTGGCAATTAATGTTCAATCATGGACTAATTATGCTCAAAACGTTCGTCTCGCGATTTCCAACCAAACTGTGCAATTAGTTTTTTTTTCGTCTACATTTAATGCTTCATACGCGTATCGCAAGATTCGATGTGATGACTATTGTAGCACTTTTTGGAAAACTTTTTGGAACTAAACACAGCCTTAGAGCCAAACTACCTTAGCAAATGTCTAGCAGCATGTTCGTTTTGCTGTGGCTTATCGTAAATGATCGTAAATTTTCAGCCAGAATAGTATTTTTTCTCACACAAACCAGCCAGCAGTATTTCTTCATAAACCAGCAACGATACGAACCAGCCAACAGAAGGGCTATAGGTAGATGAGAGTGAAACAAGGAAAGAGAACTAGTGTCGGTGTTTTGTACAAGCACCGGCAAGTAAATTTATAGTAATGCGCGTTAGGCTCAGATGGTGCGCTAAAGGACACAAGATTTATACTGGTTCGGGCCGAATGTCCCTACGTCCAGTTTGTTGCTGCTCGTGTTATTAGCGCCGTGAACGGTTCATAGTAGGGGGTACAAACGATCGAGAGAGGGACTGGTCCTAAGTATATGATGGAAGGGTTGAAAGGAGGCCAAGAGCTTGATCGTAGCTTGACTGTGTGAGTGTTGTGTGCTATGCCGTCAAAGATCGGTCCCTTTGGTGGAGGAAGCACATCCCCTTTTATAGATGAAGGGGTTGGTTTTACAAAGGTGAGGGCTTTAGGATGCGTATTTTACCTAGTCTTGTGGCTCACGTTTACCCAGCCTGATTCTTCATTCTGATGAGTGCGAAGGAAGATAAGCGCCTACAATACTGTCGATGCCTCTGTAGAATGTTAGGTTGGTTACAGAATGCTGCCCTGCATAGGGTATGGGCTGCAGTACAGTGGTTTTGACTTACGAGTCTCCCTCAGCCTTGCTCCGCACGCCTTCTGGTTCCTATAAGTCTTCGTCGGAGGGACGAGGGTTCGGGGTCCGGAGTAGCACCGTGGCTAAGGTCTTCTAACTTGGTGGACCTGAGGGGTCGGGAAGCGGGCACAGCTCCCTTGGGGCCATAACGTGGTGACGGAATATTCGTCGTTCGTGGAGATAGCAAATCCTTTTCTAGAGCATAGCGGTTGTCGTATATCTTTGTTGGGTTCCGTGTCGTAGAGCTGAAGGCAGCACCTTCAACTCTACAGGGAGAGGAGCACGCACCTGTAATACTTTTCAGTCTCTGCGGCGCCCGGAAGGGTCTAAAGCACCTGTCCCATCGTTTCCTGGCAGTACTTTTCCTGCCAAGGCATAGGGTATGGTCCTTGGAGCCATAGTTGACCCGAACGTCTTGTCTTGCCCTGTACCCATCATGATGAGGGAACGGGGAGAAGTTGTCAGGTAAGATGAAACCAATCTTTAGATATTGAGCAGGGCGAGGCTCGTTCCTGGCCGTCGGGTGAAGCAGAGATCAGTCCTTATCTCTTGGGCGAGACCGAGCCTGCCCCTCCGGGGTCGGGCGAGGCGAAGTTTATCCCTCAGCCCTCGGGCGAGGCCGAGCTCTCCCCAAGGGCATTGGGCGAGATGGAGACTAGATCTAAGCCCTCGGGTGAGGCAGAGCTATCTCAAAGGCGTCGGGTGAGGCGGAGATTAACCCTGAGCCCTCGGGCGAGGTAGAGCTATCTCAAAGGCGTCGAGCGAGGTGGAGATTAGCCCTGAGCCCTTGGGCAAGGCGGAGCTATCTCAAAGGCGCCGGGCGAGGCGGAGATTAGCCCTAAGCCCTCGGGCGAGGCAGAGCTATCTCAAAGGCGTCGGGCGAGGTGGAACCAAACTCCTATCATTCGAGCAAGGGATGTTACGGTGCCCTTATCCATCCAGAAGTTTTTAACGCTCGGTGGTTATTGGTTCCACCTCCTGGGGTACCCCGGTATTAGGTCCCCGATAGTAGCCCCCGAGCCTCTAGGTGATTCGGATAGAACCACCTGGAGGGTGTTTTTAATTTCATCGGAGTTACTTTGCCATCGGGTGCGCGCGAGCGCACTCGATGGGTGTAGCCCCTTAGCCCCCGGGTGATTCGAGCAGGGTCGCCTAGGGGGTTGTAACGGACCCTTCGCGGGTAAAGCTGAAGGACTTAGTTTTTTGTCAACCGGATATTTTTTCGAGGGGGTCGTGGTATCCCGTTCGTGGGGATCTCATTCAGGACTGACCTAATTGGGGCTTGTCCATGGACCGGGATCCTAGTAATACTTGCACCCTTGATTTCGGATTGTTCGCGGACCCGTCCTCAGTTGGGCCAGCCACCGAGCTTTTGGGCCCTAGGTGGGCCAAATAGAAAAAGATCTTTTTGACCTGCCTTCCCCAGGTGGGAAGAGAGTCCAGATTCATTTGGGGAAGGCGAACCGTCCACTGTGATTTTCGGTGGGAAAGGATAGGGACTGTGGGTGCGTGTCCCACGACGTGACGCAGCGGTGCGCGTGGCAGGCCCGGAGATCGAGGCGGACGGTTGCCCTTCTCGCGTCCGTCGCCCATATAAAACAACGGGGTTCACCCCCAAGGTTCTATATTTCGCTCCCTTGCCTTTGCGTTCTGAAACATCCACCGCCAATCGCCCTAACCTCCTACGCCCGCACCACCACCATCGACCGGCTTGCATCCATGTTGCAGCTGCCGTCAAGCTTGCACCTGCCCTGTAGCCGCCATCGAGCTCGCGCCCACCTTTCTCCCCAATGGCTTCAATGGAGTTGTGGGGTAGATCTAGCATCACCTCACGACGTTTGGAGGGCCTCGTCTGCCGTGGCCTTCTCCGCCCGCTGTCTGCCATCCAGGAGTGGCTGCTACCTGGTGACGAGGGTGAGCCGGCGCCGCCCGAAGGGTATGTCATTTCTTTCGCCATCTTCCATGAGCGAGGATTTGTGGTACCCGTGCATAGATTCCTTCAGGGGCTGCTGGATTATTATGAGGTGGAGCTACAGCATCTAACTCCCAATGGGGTTCAACATATGGCGGCGTTTGTTTCCCTGTGCGAGGATTTCCTGGGGATCGATCCCCACTTCGATCTATGGCGGTATTTCTTTACCATTAGTTTGTCGAAGAGGAAGGTTGGAGGGAAGGATGTGAGCATGCCGATGGGTTGTGCCAGCGTTCATCTACGCCATACCCAGTCTAAGGGTTACCCGTTCATGCATCTGGCGACCTCCAACAAGGGATGGCACTCACAGTAGTTCTATGTCAGGGATGATGTGAGTGCCACCCTGCTGAGGTACATCGGGCACCTTATTGAAAAGGCTCCGGAGTCATGGGCTTGGGGCGTCTAGTTCAAAGACAAGAAACACCTCTCCAACCTTCTTTCTGCCCTCCAAGCCCTAAAGGAATGGGGCATAAAGGGGATGGGGATTATCGGTGCCTATCATGCGAGGAGGGTGGCGCCGCTGATGGCGCGCATGCTTCCCCTGCATCGGATGATGCCCAGGATGTCGTTCAAGGGGACGGTGCTTGTTGACGAGGCGCTCCCTTTCTCGGAAGTGGCGCAGCGCATTAAGGAGGCGACGGAGCTGACGAAGGATTCCAAAGGCAGCATCCTCGACATTGTGTATCCGATGCCCGAACATCCCCCAATGTGGCCGGAACCTGGGTTCTTTGAATTCATAAGCCCTCTTCTCCTATGCTCTTTCTTTTTCCTGAATCTCCATTTTTTTGATACATGCTTTTGCGACGTTGGGACCAGCCAAGGGGCTAGTCTTCAAAGATAGTCCGGTTCCACTACCAAAGGACAAGGCCATGGCAGCGACGAATCAACTCGCAACCGAGCGAGACAAGAAAGCAAGGGAGCAGATGAAGAAGGCGAAACGACTAAAGTAGGAGGCACGGGATCGGGGAGAGGACGTGAGCAGTGACGACGATGATGATGATGATGATGATGACGATGAGGTAGTCATCGACATGGATTGGGGCATCCTAGAGGACGAGGACACGCTGACAAGTGCCCACCCATCCATGTAGGGACCCTTCCCATTCCACGTGGAGGGAAGTGAGTCAGTGCGGTCGGTGGAGGCCAAAGAGTCTACCGCTTTGCATGGCGTGCCGGCCGAGGATCGGTGGATGGGGGAAGGTAGGCCTACCATCGCCGACCACGAGGTGATGGTGGAGGGGAGTGGCTCTAATGTCGTGCCCCGTGAGACGATGGAGGGGAGCGGCTCTGGTGCCGCGCCCCATGAGGGAGATGAGCCCCACTGCCTCGGAGCAGGGGCAGGCTCAAAACGGTCTCGCCCAGACGAGTCGGGGCAGGGATTTGGGGATCCGTCCCCAAAACGATTCCGCCGGCCGAGGGCGTCAGCGTAAGCTGCTGATTCCCCTGTTTTCATCCTTTTTCCATTTCTATTTTGACCTAATGGCTATTACCTTTGTGTAGGTTCTTGCGAACGGGTCACCCCCTAGGGCAGGCGCCCAAGAAGAGCCTCACCATTCAAGTGGGACGGATGGTGTCACCTGGCGTCACCCCTGTTTCAGGCAGGAGTGGTGCCAACGTTGGAGCCGCGTTGGCCGACCTGACGGCGCCTGTGGTGGCGCCCACACCCACGGTGGTTACCGAGCAGGCGGCTTCCTCCATGGCGGATGTGGTACAGCCGGCTGAGGGCCACATACCATCGGTGGAGGTGGTCGTGACCGCACCAAGCTAGGATCAGCCGGGCGCAGCCGTGGTGGCGCTCGAGGGCGTAGTGCAATCCGCACCACCGAGGGCCCAGGTGGATCCGCCCGTGGCGCTCAAAGCGGCCCAGATGAAGGAGGGTCCGGTCGGAGGGTCCTCAAGCATGGCGGTGGTGCCGCATAGGGTCAGGAGGGAGTCGCCCCCGACCCCTTTGTCGGGAGGAAGCTGCTCCCCCGCGCGGGGGGGGGGGGGGGGGGGGGGGGCGCCGCTCCAGTGGATGGCCGCCCAGGATCTGACGTTGGCTCTTTTCTCGCTCGATGATCATGCTGAGAGCATGGAGCGGGAGGGTCTTGACATCGGAATCTCGACCATGCTGGATGCCCTGGACCAGGCTAGAGGAGCCCTACGTGAAATCGTTGTTCCTACTACCTAGGTACTCACTTGGTTTTCTTCTTTCTTCGCATGTTTTTGTGTTTTCGCATTTCTGATACCAGTCTTCTTCCTCTTCAGATTCTTGTTGCTCGTAGCCGGAATAAATCCTAATTCCTCCATGAGCAGAAGGTAGAGTGGGATCGCCTTTCCGAGGAGGCCTGGCTGTGAGCGGACATGGCCGCACAGCTTGCTGCCGCCTAGGAGCGGGAGGCCCAGGCGCGTCAGGATACGGAGGAGGCCCACGGGATGTTTGAGGATTTATCGGTGAGGTCAAAGCTAGATGAGGTGGAGATTGCCAGGCTCCGAAAGGAGCGAGATGAGCTGCTGCAGAGGAATGCCGTGGCTAATGAGAAGGCCGGCGAGGTCCTCAAGGAGCTGGAGATGGAGCGGGACCTCAGGCGAAAGGCCAAGAGTAGGGCCATGGCCCTCCAGCAGAAGGTGGACGAGGATGTCAAGGTGGTCCGTTCTCTCCGGGTGGATCTCGGTGACGCAGTGAGCCGAAGGTTGAGCGCCGAAAACGTCTCTGTCAAGCTGGAAAAGGAGCTTGCCCATGTACAAAGGACCCTTCAGACGAGCGATGAGCACGATCTTTTGCAAGCTGTGATCGGGGTGGTCCTTGATGCCCTAAAGGTGGTGGAGCCGGTGGAGACCAGCCTGCTCGCGGCTCGTGCCGCAGGTATCATGGCTCGGGTGGGCCAGCTTGAGGAGAGTGCTTTTCCCGCTGGGATCACCCAGGCCTTCACTGTCGCCCATGCTCATTACGAGAAGGAGATCAACCTGAAGGTGATGAGCGAAGGTTTCCTGTCTACCTATGAGGATGATGAGCTGGAGGCAATTGAGAAGATGGTTGCTCCCCTTGCGAAAAACCTAGCAGATAATCTGAAAGAGATGGTTCTCCCTTTGTGGGAGTAGTTAGTTAAATAATTTTGAGAACAACTTATATGTAATATGTGAACAAGTGTTGGTATTTTCGAGTCTCGACACAGTTTCATGATTTTGCTTCATAATTTCATTTTGTTTGATTTTTTGTGATCTTACCAATCTGTTCCCCCGAATCTTGCCGCTGGTCTTGATGCGAGGAGATTGTTTCGAAAGAAGGAAGGGAGGTAGCTGTACCTTAACCAGCCCCCGAGTAAGGTCTGACCCCCTACATTTGCTGGGGTCGGGGGTTACTGGAGACCGGAATGTTCAGATGGAATCCCATTCCATGGTTTTGGTGATAGGGTCGGCAAAGTCCTTGGATGTCATTGCAATATTCCCCGCCCTGTCTTCCAACAGAATTCCCCAAACGGGGACTCTATGGGCTTGGCAAGGTAGGGCCTTTGAACCTGTGTCCCTGTTTTGAGCAGCTCGAGCCCCCAGGCCTTGTCAGGGTCTAATAGGGGTTGGCCGTAATTTGCGTGTTACCCCATCCTCTATTTTCATAATCGGAGGGGCTGAGTAAATGACACTTGCCTCGACGGCTCGAGTATCGCACTCAATGAGCTCGCTAACGAGTACGTTCGTGTGGAATCTGGGTCCATCATTTGCTGATGGGGTCGGCAGAGCCCTCTGGTGGCACTCCACAACTTCTTAACCTGCCTCTCGGTAGATGCCCGAGCTGTTCAATAGGCTTAGGCGGCCTAATGGCCTCTCCTCGATGGAGATTCTGTGGTTTTGGCTTGGGGTTAGAATCGAACGAGAAAAGGTTGAGACGTCCCTGTCCGCTTCTGAGCGGGGTCGGGTAGGGCCGCTAGGGCTCATCTCGGTTACTTCTCCCTTGCTCTTGTTTGGCATGAGGCGGCCTCGAGCCCTTCGTGGGCTGACCTTCGAACCTCGACCTACTGCCCCCTATATCGAATGAGGCGATGGCCATTTCATGACGTGACACGAAGCATTGCAACGTTTTGCATATGTATAATATAATTGAAATGAAGGCGGGGTCGGTAACATTACCTTAGCAGTATGAGTGATGGAAAGCTCCTACCAGATGTGTCTGTGCGGGGTTTAGGCCCTGATGTTTGCGATGAGGTTGGAGTAACCTACATAAGAATCGCTATTCTTTATTTTTCGTATCTCGGTGGCGGTTTGAGCCGTTTAATTAACTTGGGCAACCTAACAGCTTCTCCTTTGGGGGAGATTCTATAGGCGGACCTCTCCGAACCCTTCTTGAGAAGGCAGACATCAAAGCTAGAGACGCGAGGGGCATTGAGTATGATTTTTCTATTGAACAGAAACACCGTAGCTACAGAGTCGTAGGGTCTGCTAGTTCGTCCAGTTTTACTCAAAGTTCTATGCCCGTATTCCGCACCCCTAGTTTCTAGCGTACAGAGGGGTCGGGTGAAGAGGATGTCTAGACTGGTAGACATCTTCGGTAGCCCCTGAGTGATGTTCGTGTCCCCGTCGTTTGACAGGGTCGAAAGTTCGGTAATAAATCTTTAATGCGTAAAGTAAGAAGGCAGAGATGCTTATCTTTCTTTGGACGTTCGTTCGTTGTCTCTCCTGGGCCACATGGTCGACCCAGGAGAGCCGTTGGGCTCCCCTTTATAGAGGTCCTGTCGTTGGATCATTCCGTGGTCCTACATGGGGAGGCGAAGGGGTGTCTGCCCATGTGGGCGCCTTAATTGCCGCATCCAGAGCGGGTCAGTGGTGGGCCCTACCTAGGCAGTGTCTAGTTTGACCAAGGGGGGGGATGCCTTGTCGACTAGGGCGCGTCCTATTAGTTCCGGCGCATCCCCTCAGGTGTCTATCAGCATTGATTCTGTATTTAAGGAGGGGAAGGGAGAGGGTTTTTTGTCCAACCTTTCGCCTTTCCTTAGCTACAGTGTCTCCTCTTTAAATTGGGAGGGGGAGGGGAGTTCTCATCCCACCTCTTCTTCTGCCTCTGAGCCGCTACCTCTCCTTCTCCCTTTCCGCCGAATGCGTCTATGCGTCGCGGCGGTTCCTGAGTGAGGAAGAGTTATGCCAGAGAGATAGAAAACTCACAAATCCACTCGTGAATCTAGAGCCTGATGTCGAGCCAGAGGTCATCCAATGTAGATGAGATGGTGTGTGCCGCCCTTGCTGAGGAGTCGCTGCTGCCGAAGGAGAAGGAGCGCTGGCGGGCGCCGTACGTTGTCGACTTTGCCGTCGTTTGCTATGTTCCTTCCTTGGTGGGAGGCGTTTCTTGCTCTGACACCGTTGTTAGGGTTGTGGCTAGAGACGATGGCATAGTCCCCGGATGCCCTAGCGGAGGCGTCGCTGTCGGGGTTGCGGCTGACGATGATGGCGTAGTCCCCGAATGCCCCAGTGGAGGCATTGCTATCGGGGTTGCGGCTAACGACGATGGCGTAGTCCCCAGACGCCCCAGCAGAGGCGTTGCAGATGACGGCGTTTTCGAGGATCCCATGAAGTGGCGGGATGTTGCCAATGGAGAGTGTGGCACGGTGGCCACAATAGACGAGCTGGCCTATGTACACGCCCCAAGCGTCGCCGATGGAGAGCATGGCGCGGCGGCCGTAGTAGACGAGCTGGCCCATGTACATGCCCTGGGCATCGCTGATGGAGAGCGTGGTGCGGCAGCCGCAGTAGATGAGCTGGCCCGGTACATGCCCTGGGCGTCGCCGATGGAGAGCGTGGCGCGACGACCGCAGCAACACTTTAGTAAAGCTAAGCAAAGACTATAATTGAATAATTTTGTGGGGAAGCCCCTGAGTAAACAGTCCTCTGAATTTATAAGTATATTAGTCCTTTTTGTAATGAAATCACTTTGTAAGTGGTGAATTTGTGCAAAAAATGAACAAATTTTCATGTTTTGCTTATGGCAAGCAATCTTTTTATCTTTCTCTTTTTTGTAGAAACGGTTTTAGTGCCCTTCGACCCTTCTCACGGTCTAAGTCGTAAGAAACTAGGAACATGGGCGAACTGATTCTGATTGAGCTGGTGAGCAAAGAGGTTGCTGCCACTGGGCACGTGGGTCTCCTGCAGTCCTACCAATTGTATTCAGAATTTGTTCCCAAAATCTTAGCCCTTATGACTTGTTTATGAGAAGAATGGAAAACTTAGCGAATGTTTGCAAATATATAACACAGGAGGTTTTTGCAAGCGTAATATTTGTATTACTTATTTTAGCCCCCGAGTGAGGTCTGACCCCTCGCAATTTGCAGGGGTCGGAAGTCACTAAGGATCGAGGTTTTGTAATGACAAAAACTGATAAGGAAGAGTATATGCTTATTTTAAGGGTAAAAGCGACGTAGCTGCTCAATGTTCTAGGCGTTGGTGAAGACCTCGCCATTGATGGTTTTCAACCTGTAGGCGCCCGTGCGAAGTACTTCTGTGATGACGTAGGGCCCTTCCTAGGGCGGGGAGAGTTTGTGGCGGTCCTTGTTGCTCTACACAAGGCGGAGGACAAGGTCCCCAACGTTGAAGGCTCGACCCCGTACCCGTCGACTGTGGTACCATCGCAACGCCTGCTGGTACTTAGCTAAATGGAGGAGGGCAATGTCGTGAGCTTTATCTAGCTGGTCCATTGCGTCTTAGTGAGATGCTTCGGCCCCCTGTTCATCGTATGCTCTGATTCTTGGTGCTCTATAGTTGAGGTCTGTTGGGAGAATGGCCTTGGAACCGTAGACCATGAAGAAAGGTGTGTAGCCAGTGGCCTGGCTAGGAGTTGTCCTTAGGCTCCAGAGCACGGCCTGGAGCTCAGCGAGCCAGCGCACGCCGAACTTGTTCAACCGGTTGAAAATTTTGGGTTTGAGGCCTTGAAGGAGCATGCCGTTTGCGTGCTTGACCTGCCCGTTCATCCAGGGGTGTGCGATGGCTGCCCAATCGATCCAGATGTATTGTTCATCACAGAATCGAATGAATTTCCTACCGGTGAACTGCGTGCCATTGTCTATGATGATGGAGTTCGGTACTCCAAAGTGATGGATGATGTCGAGGAAGAATAGCACAGCCTGCTCGGATTTGATCGTGGATATTGGTCGAGCTTCAATCCATTTTGTAAACTTGTCTATGGTGACAAGCAGGTGGGTGAAGCCCTCAGGTGCCTTTTTGAGTGGCCCAACCAGGTCGAGCCCCCAGACCGCAAAGGGCCACGTGATGGGGATCATATGGAGTGCTTGGGCTGGGAGGTGTGTTTGCCGAGCGTAGTACTAACACCCTTCGCAGGTGCATACAATTTGCTCGACATCGGCTACTATGGTGGGCCAGTAAAAGCCTTGTCAGAATGCATTTCCAACCAAGGTTCTTGGTGCAGCATGATGACTGCAGATTCCACCATGGATGTCGCCCAGCAGGAGCTTCCCCTGTTCGCCAGGGATATAGAGTTGCAGAATACCGATGTGACTCCGTTTGTAGAGTTCGCCCTCTACAAGAACAAAGGACTTGGTGTGTCACGTGAGCCGTCGGGCTTCTGTCTTGTCTGCCGGTAGTATGTCATGGAGGAGGTAGTCGAGGTAAAGCGTTCTCCAGTCATCGGGAGGGTCAGACTCAGCTACTGGGTCCTTTTCAAGCTCCATAACCTCGGGGTCGGGCGGAGCAGTTGGCGGATTGGCCCCTGGGGTCAGACTAGATGGGCCATCATTGGCTTGTTTTGAACCCGCGTAGCATACCAAGGGTTTGTGTTGATCGCTGGCAAAGACGCCTGTAGGGACTGGCTCTTGGCCGGATGCTGCTTTCGTGAGCGTGTCGGCTGCTTCGTTGAGGCGCCTTGGGATGTGATTGAGTTCGAGGCTATCGAATCTGTCCTCTAGCCGTCGGACTTCTTGATAGTATGCTTCCATCTTGGCATCATGGCAGCATGACTCCTTCATGACCTAGTTGACGACCAGCTGAGAGTCGCCCCTGACGTCGAGGCATCGAATGCCCAGCTCGATGGCAATTCATAGGCCATTGATGAGTGCTTCGTATTCTGCAGTATTGTTTGATGAGGGGAAATGGAGCCGAACCATGTACCTCATGTGGACCCCGAGGGGGGATATAAAAACTAGTCCTGCTCTGGCGCCCTTCTTCATTAGCAATCCATCGAAGTACATTGTCTAGTACTCTTGATCGATGGCTGCTGGTGGCATCTGGACCTCGGTCCACTCTGTGATGAAGTCAGCCAGTACCTGAGATTTGATTACTATCCGGGAGGCATAAGAAATGCCCTGATCCATCAGCTCAAGCGCCCACTTTGCGGTTCTTCCCATAGCGTCATGGCTATGGATGACCTCGCCGAGGGGGAACGATGTCACTACTGTTATAGGGTGTGATTCGAAGTAGTGGCGTAGCTTCCTCTTGGTGATGAGGATAGTGTAGAGGAGTTTCTGAATTTGGGAGTAGCGGGCTTTGGAGTCAGATAACACCTCGCTAATGAAATATATAGGGCGCTGCACCTTGAAAGCGTGCCCCTCTTCCTCTCGCTCTACCACTAAGGCAGAGCTGACCACTTGGGTGGTGGCCGATATATACAGTAGGAGGGATTCTCCATTGCATGGAGGAACTAGGACCGGAGGTTTAGTTAAAAATCCCTTAACCATGTCAAGCGCCTCCTGAGCCTTGACTGTCCACTCAAAGCGGTCAGATTTCTTCAGGAGTCGATAAAGGGGGAGTCCTCATTCGTCGAGGTGCGAAATGAATCGGATGAGGGTGGCCAAGCACCCTATGATCCGCTGAACCCCCTTTATGCTTTGGATCGGGCCCATCCTTGTGATGGCTGATATCTTCTCTGGGTTGGCTTCGATGCCATGCTCGGAGATGATGAAGCCGAGCAGCATGCCCCTCGGGACCCCGAAAATGCATTTTTCGGGATTGAGTTTGATGCCATTTGCCCAGAGTTTCGCATAGGTTTGTTCAAGGTCAGCGACAAGGTGGTCAGCTCACTTGGACTTGACTACGATGTCATCGACATAGGCCTCAACGGTTTGCCCGATGAGGTCTCCAAAGCAATTGAGCATACAACGCTGGTAAGTTGCCCTAGCATTCTTCAGACCGAACGGCATTGAAATGTAGCAAAATGATCCGAAGGGGGTGATAAAAGATGTCATGAGCTGATCGGACTCTTTCATCGCAATTTGGTGGTAGCCGAAGTATGCGTCAAGGAAGCAGAGGGTTTCACACCCTGAGGTGGAATTGACTATTTGGTCTATTCATGGCAAAGGAAACGGATCCTTTGGACATGCTTTGTTTAGGCCAGTGTAATCGACACACATTCTCCATTTCCCGCTCTTTTTTTTGCACAAGAACGGGATTTGCTAACCACTTTGGGTGGTATACTTCCTTAATGAATCCTGTGGCCAGCAGTTTGGCTATCTCCTCGCCGATGGCCCTGCATTTCTCCTCGTCGAAGCGGCACAGGCGTTGCTTCACCGGCTTGGAGCCTGGGTGATTTTTTAAGGTATGCTCGGTGACCTCCCTCGGGATGCCTAGCATATCCGAGAGTTTCCACGCAAAGATGTCTTTGTTATCGCGGAGGAAGTCGACGAGCGCGCTTTCCTATTCGGAGGAGAGCGTGGTCCTGATATGGACTTTTTTGCCCTCGGAGTTGCTGGGGTCCAAGAGGACCTCCTTAGGTCCTTCTATCAATTCAAACGACTCGGATGACCTCTTTGCATTGGGTGCCTCTTCAATGACCTCCTCCCTAAGGGTGGTGAGCTCTTTGGAGGTGATGACCGCAGATGCATGTCCGTAGCATTCGACTTCACACTTGTAAGCACGCTAGAAGGAGGTGCCGATGGTGATGACCCCACAGGGGCCCGGCATCTTTAGCTTAAGGTACGTATAATTGGGGATGACCATGAACTTCGCGTAGCATGGTTGTCCCAGGATGGCATGGAAAGTCCCCGGGAACCCCACTATGTCGAAGGTGAGGGTCTCAGTCCGGTAATTGGACCAATCCCTGAAAGTGATGGGCAGATCAATCTGCCCTAGTGGCACGGCTTGCCTACCAGGCACAACACCATGGAAAGGCGCTCGAATGGGATGGAGGTTTGTTCGATCAATGCTTATCTCATCGAGCGTCTTGGCATACATGATGTTGAGGCCGCTGCCTCCGTCCATTAGTACTTTCATGAGCCGCTTTGGGCCGATGATCGGATCGACAACAAGCGGGTACCTTCCCAGGTGTGGGACGGCATCCAGGTGGTCGGTCCGGTCAAAGGTTATGGTGGATTCCGACCACTGAAGGAAGGCATGCGTGGCCGGTCCGGCCATATAGACCTCGTAGCGCATGACCTTCTGGCGGCGCTTGGAGTCATAGGCTGTTGATCCTCTAAAGATCATGAGGGCACCGATCGGCGTTGGGAAGGCGTCGTCCTTCTCCTCTACGTCGTCTGTGGCAAGAACAGGCTCCTTCCCCTGCTCCCCTTTGTTAAGGCCCCTGGACAAGTATTTGCACATGAGGCCGTAATCCTTGTATAGATGCTTGGCCGGGAAGGCGTGGTTTGGGCATGGCCCCTCGAGCATTTTCTTGAAGTGGTTCGGAGTGCCCTCCATGGGCTTCCGGCCACCTTTGCGGTCGGTGGTGGCCACGAGCGAGTTGTCACGCCATTGCTTCTTACTTTTCCTTTTGGCGGGATGGTTGGAGGCGCCTTCGCCGGTGTCCTCGTCCTGCCTTGTCCTTCCGTCGGAGCGATCGAAGATGGCTCTGACCGCCTCCTCTCCAGAGGCGATGTCTAGGAGTTCCTTGGTAGTTTGCGTGCCTCTACGTCCTAGCTTGTCAACTAGGGATTCACAGGTTGTCCCAGATAGGAAGGCTCCTAACACGTCGACGTCGGCGACGTTAGGGAGCTCATTGCACTGCCAAGAGAAGCGCCGGATGTAGCTGCAGAGGGTTTCATCGGCCTTCTAGCGACAGTTGTTGAGGTCCCATGGGTTTTCAGGGTGTTTGTACGTGCCCTGGAAGTTGCCCACGAAGATCTCCGTCAGATCCGCCCAACTTTAAATGGCGTTGGATGGTAAGTGCTCTAGCCTTGCTCACGCCGAATCGGCCAAGAACAGCGGGAGATTGTGAATAATGAAATCATCATCACTCGCTCCACCGGCCTGACATGCAAGCCGATAGTCTTTGAGCCAAAGCCCAAGATTTGTTTCACCAGAATATTTAGGGATGTTGATAGGCGGTCGATACCTTAGGGGGAACACAGCGTTGAGGATGTGTTGACCGAAGGCCTGAGGACCTGGCAGACCGGGGCTCGGGCTTTGGTCCTCGTTGCTATCGTAGCGTCCGCCACGTCGGGGATGGTAGCCGCGGCATGCTGCTTCTCCATCATCATCGTGGGCATGTCTCTGAGCGTCGATGATGCTATGTACGTCGCGACCATGGCCGAGGCGTTGATGCACTGGGACGGTGGAGGGCTACCTGTCGCCTGGCGGTGTTTGGTGAACGGACGCGTCCCTGGTGGGATGCACTAAGGGCGTGCGTTGGCTAGTGTCAGGTTTGCGTCGTCGAGACAACAAACTTTCCACCTGCTGCGCCGCCGCACACTCAAGCAACATGCGAATCTCCCTGTGGGCCCGGCGATCCTCAAACATCGCGGCCTTTGGGAGGCCGTGAAGCAAGGCCGTCGCGGCGGCGATGTTCTGACTTGCCCGAGCGAAGTGAGGGAGAGTCCCATCATCGATGAGGATCCTTCGATGCACATCACAGGCCGAGGCGCATGCGTGCCCACCGTCTCCGCGACGCTTGATCTCCTCCTCTATGTTTCGGTACTCTCGGACAAGCTATTGTCCGGCATCATCGATCTCCAGCTTTCGTGCTCTTAGTTGCTCCATCCTTACGTGAGATGGAGCCACCGTCTCCGCTTTGATCCTAGCATCGAGGTTGCCAATTGGGATTGTCTTCTCTCCGGAGACGCTTTGGATGTGCCCCTCGGGGGTTTGTGTCATGAAGCATTCCCGGGAAGGGTGATGGCTCCCCTTGCTGGAGTCAGAGCTAGAGGATGACTCTAGTTCCTCCGCGAGGAGCCCATAGAGTGTCTCTGGATCGTGTTTGATTACCCCCATGAACTCACTGTCCGTAGGTGGCTGAACCATGCGTAGAGGCAGAAGGTGGCCAGCGATCGCCGTGGCGTTGTGGAGACCGAATGGAAACGCTGTCGGGGCGCTTCATACGAGGCCTTCCAAAAAAAGGGGGATGCTGCGCGGGGGCTCCCTGGATAACTGGGGTCCAAGGGAGTCACCCCGCGGGCCCTCAAGCCTGAGATGACTGAGGTTGATGGAAGGGAGAGACTGTGCGGCCGTGTGGGTCAGCGCCAGTTCTCCTCCTAGTGTGACGATAAAATCTAGGTCGCCGAAACGCATGTGTGCGCCCAGGGCCTAGCTGATTGCGTGGGTGGCCATCTGAGGCCTAATCTGGAACGCGCAAGTCCCCTACCTGGCGCGCCAACTGTCGGTGTTTCGTACAAGCACCGGCAAGTAAATTTATAGTAATACATGTTAGGCTCGGATGGTGCGCTAAAGGACACAAGATTTATACTGGTTCGGGCCGAATGTCCCTACATCTAGTTTGTTGCTGCTCATGTTATTAGCGCCGTGAACGGTTCATAGTAGGGGGTACAAACGATCGAGAGAGGGACTGGTCCCAAGTCTCTAATGGAAGGGTTGAAAGGAGGCCAAGAGCTTGATCGCAGCTTGACTGTGTGAGTGTTGTGTGCTATGCCGTCAAAGATCAGTCCCTTTGGTGGAGGAAGCGCATCCCCTTTTATAGATGAAGGGGCTGGCTTTACAAGGGTGAGGGCTTTAGGATGCGTATTTTACCTAGTCTTGTGGCTCACGTCTACCCGGCCTGGTTCTTCATTCTGATGAGTGCGAAGGAAGATAAGCACCTACAATACTGTCGATGCCTCCGTAGAATGTCAGGTTGGTTACAGAATGCTACCCTACGTAGGGTATGGGCTGCAGTACAGTGGTTTTGACTTACGAGTCTCCCTCAGCCTTGCTCCGCACGCCTTCTGGTTCCTATGAGTCTTCATCGAAGGGATGAGGGTTTGGGGTCCGGAGTAGCGCTGTGGACAAGGTCTTCTGACTTGGTGGACCTGAGGGGTCGGGAAGCGAGCACAGCTCCCTTGGGGCCATAACGTGGTGACGGAATATCCATCGTTCATGGAGATAGAAAATCCTTTTCTAGAGCGTAGCGGTTGTCGTATATCTTCGTCGAGTTCTATGTCGCAGAGCTGAAGGTGGCACCTTCAACTCTACAGGGAGAGGAGCATGCACCTATAATACCTTTTGGTCTCTGTGGCGCCCGGAAGGGTCTAAAGCACCTATCCTGTTGTTCCTTGGCAATACTTTTCCTGCCAAGGCGCAGGGTATGGTCCTTGGAGCCATGGTTGACCTGAACGTCTTGTCTTGCCTTGTACCCATCATCATGAGGGAATGGGGAGAAGTTGTCAGGTAAGATGAAACCAGTCTTTAGATATCGAGCAGGGCGAGGCTCGTTCCTGGCCGTTGGGTGAAGCAAAGATTAGTCCTTATCTCCTAGGTGAGACCGAGCCCGCCCCTCCAGGGTTGGGCGAGGCGGAGTTTATCCCTCAGCCCTCGGGCGAGACCAAGCTCGCCCCAAGGGCGTTGGGCGAGACGGAGACTAGCCCTATGCCCTCAAGTGAGGCAGAGCTATCTCAAAGGCGTCGGGTGAGGCGGAGATTAACCCTGAGCCCTCGAGCGAGGTAGAGCTATCTCAAAGGCATCGGGCGAGGCGGAGATTAGCCCTGAGCCCTCGGGCGAGGCGGAGCTATCTCAAAGGCATCGGGCGAGGCGGAGATTAGCCCTGAGCCCTCGGGTGAGGCAGAGCTATCTCAAAGGTGTCGAGCGAGGCAGAACCAAACTCCTGTCATTCGAGCAAGGGACGTTACGGCGCCCTTATCTGTCCAGAAGTTTTTAACGCTCGGTGGTTATTGGTTCCATCTCCTAGGGTACCCCGGTATTAGGTCCCCAACAACTAGCTTGTCTCATGGTAGAGCATCGAGCGCCAGCACACTTCCCCATGTGTGGGCCTGCCAACACTTGCACGGTGAGATAAAGCTAAGGAGAGAGAAAGTCAATGGTCCCACAAAACAATAGAGTAATTGTATTTAGACACCCTATTCGCTTGTTGGTTTTAGCCAACCCAAACCAGCCCACCAACAGTATTTTTCTCTCACAATAAACCAGCACTAGCTAGCCGAAACTAGCCTAGAAACCAACCAGCAAACAGGCCGAGAGTAAGTGAAGAGACTTGATTCTAACTCCACCTATGTTGTCTCAGCACAGTAGGTTCCAAACCCTAATAAAGGAAGAGTGTTGTGATAGATGTGGTGAGCTAACGTTAAATCTTTCCTAGGGATAGAGGATGGCACTGTGGAAGGCAAGGTCCTTGACCCCTGAACAAAAGGTAAAACTTGTAGAAGAGGAATCAGAAATAGAAGATGTCCAAAATGAGGAAGGGGAATCTTTCTTAGGGATAGAGGATGCCAAAATGTTAGGAATGTTTTCGTCTACAAAACCTTTTGATGTAAGATCCCTTATTCTATGGAGACATAATGTGCAATTCACCATGTTCTCCACAAAAGGATCAAGAGTTACAACTTTACTTTGTAATTAACTTTGTGTCACTAGGTATCAACACTCATGGGCATATTTGAGGGTGGTCCTTTGGAGTGCTGGGTGATGGAGAAAGTTGGCTGCATGGATTACTCTGTTACAGCATGGGAACCTATCAGAGCTGATATTTACCAGAGGCAAGTTCATTATAAGTTTGACAAGAAATCAACACGGCATGGGGGAGAAGCAACGAGCACCCAGCAGAAGTCCCCTTTGCCTAATAAGAATTGCTGGCTTGTTGAAGAAGAGATGACACTTGAAGGTATCCCTGTTGGTGAATGTTTCAATGTAAGAGCCCATTCCCTGGTATTTTATTATACAAATTTCAATGTCAGTTATATGTTGCATTTTGCATGATACTATATATTAGCATGCTTCAAGTGTCACACACATCTTCCCTTTTTTATGATTGGCATTCCTGATTAGAGCTGTACCTAGTAGGTTGAAGCTTTTTATAGGAGATCTTAATGGGTATGTAGGTACTACAAGCATAGGTTTCGAGGTAGTTCATGGAGGTTTTGGGTATGGTAGTAGGAATCAGGAGGGGGAGGAAGTTCTAGACTTCGCGGTAGCTTTTGACCTAATGATAGCCAACACTTTCTTTAGAAAAAGAGAATCTCATCTAGTGACCTTAAGTAGCGGACAACACTCTAGCCAGATTGACTTTGTCCTCGCAAGAAGAAAGGACAAACGAGCATGCTTGGGTTGCAAGGTGATACCAGGGGAGTGTGTTGTTTCTGAACATAAGCTTTTGGTGGTAGACTTTCATTTTCAGGTGTGTGCCCGTAGGGATAAACAAGCTAAGATTGAAAGAACAAAGTGGTGAAAACTGAAAGGGAAGATGTCAGAGGTATTCAAGGAAAGGGTTATCAAAGAAGGCTCTTGGAAGGAAGAAGAGGACATAAACAACATGTTGGAGAAGATGGCAACCAATATTCGGAAGGTGGCCTCAAAGGTGTGTGGAGTAACCAAAGGAAGTGGAGGCGAGGCTAAAGATACTTGGTGGTGGAATGAGGAAGTCCAAAGGGCTATTAAGGAGAAGAAAGAATGCTATAGACGCTTGTACCATGATAGGAGTGTGGATAACATAGAGAAGTACAAGGTGGCAAAGAAGACTACAAAGCAAGCTATAAGTGTGGCAAAGGATAGAGCGTACGAGGATCTTTACCAACATTTGAGTACAAAGGAAGGAGAGAAGGACATTTATAAGATGGCTAGGGTTTGTGTAACACTCTCGGTGTTACACTGTACAACTTTTTGCTAAAACACTGCATGAGCATCATACATTTGTGTAAATATGTGTAATATAGGGTGTAAAGCAAATACACAGAAATTGAAACGTTTATCAGAAACACGAAACGAATGTTACATTTCATGTCGCGTTATATCGTTTAGGGTTCTAAATGAATTTTTATGGAACGAAAATGCTATAGAACGCATATGCAAAGCTTTAGTAAAGTTTGTCGCATGAACTTCGTAGGTGACGGTGAAATATGTATGGTCGAGAACGGGATTCGCTAGCTAGTGTATCGAGTAGCTTGGAAATCGCATTCGACGCGAAACCGTTTAGGACTTGGCCAAAATTTCCTAAGTCGGACAATGCGTTGACGAAGCTAAGTTCGGCAATTTTTGTAGAACGATCGGGTTAAGCAGTGGCATAGTCTTAAGGTTGGTTTTAGTACCTTGATACACCATATCGAACATAAAATAGTTGGTTTAGCTACTGGACCATCGAGTTGAAATTTTAAGTAGCTTTAAAAAGCATGCAAGTCATGATTTTGAATGATGCCAGCGCTTGGGCGCGGTCACCTTGCTCGGCTCTCAGCATTGCCACATCAGCCGCCTGACGTGCCTATGCACGCACGCTCACACACGTGGCCCCGTGCTGCTAGCCATGGCCTCCTACTACGCGCATGAGGGGTCATCACTATCATGCTACCGTCCTCTCCCAATTAGTGAATGAGCCACGCCAAGCCCCGTCCCGTCGCCTTGAATCACGCTGGACGAGCCACGCCAAGGCCTAACTGTAGAGCAGGTCCCATCCCTATAATTGTGCACATTTGGAGGTCGCATTGGAGTCTAGCTACGCGCCAGGGCCACCACTATTGCGGTAGTATGATGTCAGGGCGCCAATTTGAGTTTTCCCCTCGCCGGCCACCATAAGACTGAGTTGAGTCACCCAACCAATTGGCCTTGTGTAGTCCACCTCCTTCCAATTAACTGTGCACACAACTAGTCTTGATAGTTATCCAGCAATTGGAGTCATCCCGGTGAGTTTCTATCTTACCGTGAGGTAATGCGGGGCGTTTTCCCCGCGGCGGTCCACCACGGCTGTCGCGGTGGGTACTCGGCCAGGGCGTCACTCGATGCTCTATTATTTCAATTGAGTGGTGCTGTTGCGTCATGTTGACTTGGTTGCCTCGCCAATGTAATAGTTTCACCGATGGAGCAGCAGGTCACCGGCAACGCCGTCGCCGCGCTTGCCGGGAACCAGAGTCTCCTCGAGCTCGTGGCCAACCACCTCACTGAGTCTCGCGCCTTCATCCAATACGTCCATCACATGCTAGTGAGGCCCTCCTACTCCTAGGGTAGTTGGTTGACTCAATTAGGGCTGAGGTTCACCGAAGCGTGTGGCCGTCTCCAGCGGATGTGGTGTAGGTGCCGTTACCGTGGTCGACGCATTTGAGCGTAGTAGCGATTCAAATAGGACATTTATATTGTTGCCCATAGTCTGTAGATGGTTAAAGAGTAGTGGTAGAGGCGCTAGGCTCTATAGATGCATCGACATCGATGTTGCCACGGCCAGACCCCACCGCGGTGCATGGCCACGTTGTCATGCTACACCAATTGCGGTGTTTGATACATCGATCAGTTGCTCTTTGCAAGTAGAGTGTTATGGTGGTGCTGGGGAGGTTTGTGCTCATCGGCGTTGGCCGGAGATGCCGCGGCCTTGTTTAGTTCTGGCTAGGGACTTCATAAAACTTGAATTGGATTAAGGGAAGGGTGCTAGATGCGAAGACAGTGACTTAGCCAAATAGTGTTCGAGTGAGCTTCATGAATAGAAAATAAAATGGGGGTTCTTTAGCAAAAGCACCAGCTCACGAGCGGGTTCAGCTGTGGGCCACGTTGCGTGGGCTGCGTCCATGCACCGTCGCATGGGCCACGCCAGTGCGCGCGTGCGAGGGAGTGGGCCGAGCCGCATGTAGCGGGCCACGCGGGGGAAATCGGTTTTCCAATTTTCCAGTGGATTACAAATGTTTATTCAATTTAGTTGTTAACTGAACTTTGAGAAATTATAGTAAATTCTGTAGATGTCCAAAAATAGGGAAACAAAAATTGTTAGGTTCACAAAAATGCTATCTCCCTGTTGGTATAGTTGGTTCATAGTTAGATGTTACAATGATAGGTTCATAAATTCAAATTGGAAAGCTTAATATTAGTTAGCTTAATATTTGTAGGAATTTTTGTGGCCAACCGGTGATAGCTTTAGCCATGAAATTTTTACAGTAGACTCATGAGACTATTATGTGCTTACTGTAATTTTTGTAACCCTATAGTAGGTTGATAAATAGAATAGGCTAAGTACTACTTGTTTTATTATATATGGAGTAAATCGGTATGAAGAGTACGCATACCCTTAGTTGCTATGATAACATATGTCATGCTTCATACTTGTTAGTGTTAATAGTAGGCAACTTAGCACCTTAGTCGGTAGGACTAGCTTAGTAACTTGATAGATATATTTTCATTTTAAGAGCTGTTGTTGCCATACTACTAAGTGTTGCATCATCATTTCATGCATGTAGATCATGAGTTGGTGAGTTCATGCCCGTGGATGAACCGGATTATGAAGAGATCATTGAGGAGTATGAGGAGGAGATCCTCATGCAGAAAGGAGCCCCAGAGCCTTTTGGTGCTGACTTTGCTGACCCACCATCTGCCCAAGGCAAGCCCTGGTGCATAACCCATATTTTATGATCACTGAATATATATATGATGTGCATTTATGTTACATGCATTTTATAGAAACTACATGCATAAATATATCTACCTATGAGTCCTACTAGTATAGGTCGAGTAGTTGTTATGCTTAGGATATCGGTAGCATGAGTAACCTGCCATTACTCACAAATAGGTGATAAATATGATCACTCATGATAAAAGGGTGGAAAGAAAAAGTGGTGACCAGGTAGGGATATGGTTTGGGTACTGGTGTGTGTAAGAGGCTATGTCCAGCGGCCAACAGGGCATAGCTTGGTTACATTTTTTCCCTATCTGTGTCGCTTAAGGATCGATCGCTGCATATGGCTCTAGGCAAGTCACAGACTTATTATCCCGAGCACATACTTAGATATAGGCGCAGGGAAGACTCGTTGCTCTCTTATCGTGGATGAAAGGATCAAGATGCCCAAGAGGGGGGATGAATTGGGCTAATTCTAAATTTCTTTGCAATAATTAAGTACTATGGTTAGCCCAATTAACCCCTTGTGCCTAGAAAGTGTTTCTATTGATCTACTGCACAAAAGTTTAGCAACCTATGTTCCAATCCTACTCTAGCATGGCAATTCTATGAATGTAAAAGACAAGAATTGAATTTCTCAAAGTAAATGCTCAAAGTAAAGAGAGAAGGAGGAATGCGGTGAAGTTTTGCCAAGGTATCAGAGAGTCGTCACTCCCCACTAGTCCTCGTTGGAGCACCCGTGCAAGGGTGTAGCTCCCCCTTGATCCACGCAAGGATCAAGTGCCCTCTACAAGTTGATTCTTTGACACTCTGTCATGGTGAATCACCCACAACCGCTCACAACTTGAGTTGGGTCATCCACAAGCTCCACCGGATGATCGCCAAGCTCCCAATCACCACCAAGCCATCTAGGTGATGGCAATCACCAAGAGTAACAAGCACAAACTCTCACTTGACCACAACAAGCCTAATGAGAAGGGTGGATGCACACTTTGCTACTCTTGCTTTCACTAATGAGGGCTCTCTTTGGGATTCTCAAATCTCAATCACCTCACTAGGACCTTGCTCTTCTTGGCACTCACAAAGGTGTTTCTCAGCTATTGGAATGAGCAAAAGTACCCCCACACATGAATGGAGGAAATATTTATAACATGGCTAAAAAATGAACCATTATGTGCCTCTACGGGGTGACCGGACGCTCTAGTCATGTTGACCGAATACTTTGGTCAGTTCTCCCCAAACTCTAGTATTTAAGATGTGACCAAATGCTGGATAGCGTCCGGTCAGCACTGACCGGATGTGTCCGGTCATAAGTTTTCCTCTCTAGAACCTTACTAAAGTCGACCAGACGCTAGAACTCAGCGTCCGGTCACTTCACCTCTCAATGTCTGGTTACACCAGACGATTTCACCTTGATCAAATGAACTGACCGGACTCTGCGCCAGCGTCTGGTCACCCTGGAGCCAGCGTCCAATCAGTATTTGACCCTCCATTCACTTCCAACTTTCGATCATATATGAATGAAGTTTGCTCCAATGGATCTGAGGGCTTCTTAGGAGCTACCTAGTGCTAGATTTAGCAAGTGTGCACCACACCTAACTCACTAGACTCACCTAGGTCAAGCTACCCATCCATACCCCCCTTAATAGTGTGGCCAAAGGAAAAACAATGTCCTAAACTACTCTAGTGTCTCTTCAACTCCAATCGACACTTAGAACTAGTCCATCCTTAACCTTGTCGTCCATCCTTTGAAAACTGAAATAATTTCCATAATGGATAAGAGTTACATAACCGAGTAAGAATTTTATAAGGGGAGGAACAATGTAATTATGTGAATGGTAATTATCATGATGCATGCTCGTTCCGTACGTCCTCACAAACTTAGGAAAAATTTGTTTCTAACGGTAGACACGGTGGCATACATACGTTCTCTCACAAATAGCATAACTAGTCGAGCTACACATTTCGTTGTTAGTGTACCTGCATAAAATTTCATCTCAGCCCTAAACCCATAACGAAATATGCAGAATGTAATTGTAAATACTTCCATATATATATATATATCCATACATATACCTCCGTATCAATCTACCCGACAATAATTTAAACCCACAATTAAATACGTACCATATACACATGCAAGCATGCATACATAGCTGTACCAAAGCTAACTCTTCCCGACCGCACTCTCACATCTTGCGGTCATACACTCATCATCTTACCTTGGCGTAGAGGCATTTGATCCATACATTACCACTCAACTGAATGGTATCCATACAATAGCACGCTGTATGGACGACGAAGTAAAACCCCCCATGTTAGTACTTAAATAGCCACCTAATAGTCCTTAATTTGGGCATAAGGAAGTGATCATTGGCACACTTTAGATTTCAAATACCTATTATATAACTATTAGTTGCTAGAGAAGGGTTTTTGGAAAACAAAAACTTTTGTTTTAAATACACTTGTGACAATTAACGTTGAACCTTGCTTTGATACCAGCTATCGCAGAACCGACCAATTTATAAGAGTACAAGTACAATGGCAGCCCACAAGCGGTCGCACTGTCATACTTGAACCCATATAAACCCGGTAGTCCGTCAAGTACCACGACGGGTCTCAATAAATGATTTACAACAACCAAGATCGTACAGGATTCAACATACATGCCACATATTACATAAAGTTCACAGATACATTTCATCATTAGAGTACGAATAAAAGTTATTACAAACCGAGTTTGATAGATAAAGTGGAAGCAATTAAGTTCGAAAATAAACTTTCCAACATAGTTTGATACAGTGCCAAGTAGGATCACGGTCCACAAAAGCAAAGATAGGAATTAATAAAGAAGCCTGCCTAAGGCTTACTCCTCATCCACAGCGGGATAGAAGCAACTCTTGCAATAACCATGATACACAGTGCCATCTGCAACAATGGGAAAATAAACCCTGAGTACGAGAAGGTACTCAGCTAGACTTACCCGTCATGAACCAGAAATAAATGACTCTAAGGAGTATGCAAGGCTATATAAGTGGACGTAACTTGACAACATTTTTGCGTAAAAGCAATTGAATCAGGGTACAGTTACAATTTCTTTACCAGGTTAATTATAACTATCTATTTCTAGATTAGCAACTATCCTATGCCAAACATGTGGTATATCATTTAGAAGCATACAATAGTAACCATAGCAGGTATTGTAATTCCATATTCATCCGAACCATCATGTTTCATAACATAGTTGCTATGATGTTGGGACTAGCCAAGTTTCTCACTATCCAGGAGAGACGGCGATTCGAATCGATTTCTACCAGCTAGGAATTTATTCCTAACACAAACCCAGGTCTACCAGCCACGATAGCCTTAGGTTACCTTTGGTACAACTTAGGTACACATTTCGCGGATCCGTACTGCGCCACACAATCTAGAACACCAGATGCCAGGATGCTCAGGCCAAGCCTACCCTTGGGCTCAGTCTGATCGTTCCCCGGAAGGAGCGCACAACAGAATGGGCCCCGGCCTGAGTTGAATTACTCGGCTTCACGGTCGAAACAAGTTATCCAGCCAGCTAAGTGAGAGGCATGCGTTGAATCTTATCAGAAGCGCCAACAATGGTATGGTCCTTAACCGACATAGACGGGGATAGATCCACACCCAAGACCTCCATGTCTTGCTGCTTCTCTATCGACTTCCCGTCCGGTCTTGATTTTCTTTTACCCCATGGTTCTGTTCCACGATAGTAGATATAGCCAACCGTGCTCCGGTATCCACCTACATCTCGCAGGTGACAGGACATCACCCGACTTCTACTAGTCTAAGCATGGCTAAGCATATATTCGATCCTGGACCTATACCGGTTAAAGGTGTAATATCTAGACAAGGAATTTATATGCATCAAGTGGTTCCATTCAACTCTTATAACCTAATGTATAAATCATAAGTACTTAAGTAAACATTTGTAAATTATGGGGAGACTTAAAATGCTCTAGGGCTTGCCTCACAGAAAGGAAGTAGGGCAGTGGTCAGGACACTCCGGAAGCTCTTCAGGGTTCTATTCAACACCTTCGGGAGCTGCGGCTTGTGGATCCTCCTGCTGATTCCCTTCCTCTACTTCTTCGAAGTCCAGCAACGTTATCTCTTCCTCCGATCCTAGATGCATGAATGTGGCATAAGTATTACGAATGCATAGATGTTAACAAGTGCATCATGTTTATTGAGTAGGTGCATATCTCTTCTCGATTATTTAATTATCTACTTCCATAATGCATCGATTATACCACAAAATAGCAGCTACTTGTTTCACTCATAACTGGAGTTCTACTAATCCAAATATAGTGATCCTAGACTTTCTGGAAAGCTTATCAAATTCTCTACAACTTTGTTATTAACCATTTTTATAGTACACATCATTTTCAACATGCAACTCATCAAACTCTAGAATCTACCTGGAAACTATTCAATATGCAATACAAAGTAACAATATTTCTACTTCATGTAATCATTCAAAATTTGACAACATGAAATCTACCAACAGTTTAAGCATACCAAATACATTTAAGATAATATAATGGTGAAGCTCAAACTATTTATTTAAATGCCTTTATTATTTTACTGAGATATTTAAGTTAAATAATAAACATATACCAGATGTACTTCATAAATTCTCAAAAATTTACAGTGCCTTACTAATTCTATGAAAGGACTACTATAAAAATTTCATGTCATTTTACCTAGTAGAACATCCTATACAAAAATGATAAGGCAGCAAGGCTTGAAATAGCATAAATGGAAAACCCTATTGAAAAGTGTCAAGCAACAGATTTCCTATTTTTCTTAGCATCCATATACTACTAGGATTACCTCCAAAAATTTTCATGAATTTTGGATTCATAAATAATTTATAAAAATTTACACAAGGATTAACTATTCATAAAAGAAAAATCTATAACTATAAATCTACACATGCACTGGTCGTCAAATTTTTACCAGCGTTCATATATGCTAAGACTAGCTTACCACAAAAATTTCATAATTTTTGGAGCATAGGAACTCTAGATATAAAATAAACAAATTTGAATGCATTCAAAAGCACATTGCAAATCCCTATTTAAATCTCCAAAAATTTCTACTGTAAATGTTAAAAGCATATTTTTCCTAAATACTACACTTCCTAAGGAACACTAACAAATTTATTTCACAATTTTTGGAGCCATCAAACTGAATATATAAAAACATCACAAAAGAATTCAAAAACTGGATCAAATGAACTATCACACACTCTAACTGTCGCTGACTGGTGGGACCCGCTGGTCAGGGGACCCCACGAGTCAGTGACTCGAAACAGGGCAGCGGTGCTGCATAGCGCTGGCACGGCCAGAGCTTGTCGTCGGTGAGTTCTTCGGCGAAACCACGGGCACCATCGTGATCTACTACTCAAGATGCGTTGGATGGTCTATGTGGTGACAGTGCTAGTGCGGCGGAGCATGATCGTCACCGGCCATGGCGGCACGGCAGCGCTGCTCAACTCTGTGCCGGCCATCTCCAGCCATGGGAACGCTAGGAGAGGCGTGCAATAGTACCACGGTGTCCTAGTGACTTTATTTCAGCAACAAACGCTTCACGCATAGCTCCGACGACGCTTGACCATGGCGCGGTGGTGCGGGGGTTAGAACGCGGCGGCGTGGGTTGTCGCGTTCCCCGCCGGTGGGCTCACTAACGAAGGTAACATCCTAGCACCGACTAATACATGTCCTGACCAAACGCTAATGCTCAAAATCAAAGGAAAAGCGCCAATGAGCCAAGCCATGGCCAGCTTGCCGTGGAGGCGGCCATGGTGACCGAGAACTTCGGCGAGAAGGAAACAACGAATACGCCCTCACCGAAGCGTGATAGCTGCTGTAATCAAGACGAGGGGTGGAGGGAGGTGTGGCGTAGCTATGGGCAAGATGGAGGTGGTGGTGTTGTGACGTAGCACACGTGAGGTGACGGCAGAGCTGCTCGGCGCTGTGGGAGCTCAGCGGCTGCGCGCAAGGACGAAGGAGGGCCGAGAAATGCGAAATGAGGGCGCGGACAGGAGCGGGCGGGTGCTGGCGTGATAGTGCCGCGCTTCGGCGCGTCATGGCCTGTGCGGTCAGGGCAATGGCGATGCGCGGCCACCGCAACCTCCACGTGGCGCGCGGTTCCTGCCGGCGGCCACTGAAGATTTCGATTCAGTTGATTCAGTTAAGCAAGGCCGAGCCTGACGACGAGTTTTGCAATCGAGTTAACTGAGAATCCGTGGCTCCGTTATGCAAACATCCTAAACCGAATTGGTAGACCTATGTACCAGCTTCAACTATTGTTCAATAATCGTGTTCTAATTCCCAACCAACATCGAGTAAAATCAATCCAAAGTCAGGCTGACAGCACTGTCAGTGATCAAGACTTAGTAAAATTTTGTTAAGTGCTGAAATCTTGATTCTTCTAACTTTTGTGGGACCAATTCAAGCATGTTAGAAGCTAAATCAGTCAATGACCCAAAAATAAAAGTTGTTCCTTATGTCAAGCACTACAACTTTGCTTTAGTGATCTCCTCCATGCAAGGTCTCTAACACCTAGTTCAAACTTGGTCAAACATGTCACATTTACATGATGATACACACCAAAGCATGGCTTAATGACCTTTTTACCCCTAACCATGAATATCAAAGTTGTTCATAATGATACTCTAAACATGTTTAGGCAATTTGCAAGGTTATCCAATCATTTCATGTTGTAGTCACTCATTGAGCTAGTTAGTGTAATCACAAGAAAGCTTAAGTGTTGGTTCATGAAATGTAACCCTGAACAAGGTTCTATTTGCTACCCTAGGTGTGGCTACATGTTTGTGTGACTCACATCCACCAAGTACATGTGTCCACTCATGATCATATGCATAGACACATGGAGACATGAAATAACGAGAAAAGTTGCATATGTTTAAGAAACATGCGATAATAAGCAAACATTGCAAATGTTGCAATCAAATGTTTCAAGTGTCGAAGCTTATATATGAATGCTTTATGATCATGCTCATGCTATGCAAGTCAAGTTATGCAAGGCTAACACCCGAGGTGTTACAAAAGAGTTAAGGTTTTTAACATGCTTGGTTCATATAATCTTGTGACAATAAGAACAAAAGAGTTAGGCAAGCTTATATGACTCAAGCCAACATGATGTACTCAAAAGATATGAAATAAGCATGAGTATAAGTAATAGCTCATTTGCATTGGAGTAAAACACAAAAGCAAAGCAAATGAGCATAACACTAGTGATATGACATATAAAAGATTCAAAGTAGAGAGCACACATGTCAAATATCATGATCACGTAGGTATCACTATCACATAAATATAGTTTGATGCATGAAAGTAAACACACACGAATGCATAATAGTGTATTAGACATAAAAACCAAGTATAATAGAATACTAAGCTCCTCCTAAGTTGCTCCCCCTTAGTCTAACATACTCGATCCCTCTGCCCTTTGGCGTCAAACACCAAAACCTAAGGGTCAGTCGGCGGGGCTATAGCGGACGAGTCGGGTGCTGAGGTACGAGGAGAGAGCTAGAACTATGTGCCATCATCATCCGACCCTAAGCTCTGAGCTATCTGACCCTATATAGCTAGAAGCGATGTTGAAGCGGTCTAGATCGGATCAGGGATAGGAGCGGTCATAGACTATGCAGGTATCACTAAAGTAGGCGGCTCTGATGATGCAATAGAAGAAGAGAGCGTCTCTGTAGTCCTGATAATAGGTGCAACTATAGAAGGAC
This sequence comes from Miscanthus floridulus, assembly GCF_019320115.1. Classification (NCBI taxonomy): domain Eukaryota; kingdom Viridiplantae; phylum Streptophyta; class Magnoliopsida; order Poales; family Poaceae; genus Miscanthus; species Miscanthus floridulus. The sequence continues at coordinate 55,019,777 of NC_089598.1, read as the reverse complement.
CTGGGACATGTAAATATGGTAGAGTAGGCTGCCCTATCAACTCACTGAAAGTCGCTTCAAGGCTCCTAGAGACTGAGGTATCTGGCACTAGCAGCGAGGAAGTCTGAGCCGATGTGAAGCCTGTCTGAAGAGGTGTGAACTACGGGGCTAGCACTGGCGAGGCAAACCACTGCGACACCTACTCTATAGGTGAAGCAAACTATGCTGGTGGCTATCCCTAACTCTAAAGCCCACTAGGCCATAAAGTTGGAGTCATAGAAGTGGTGGCAGGTTGACTAGGCTATGGTGGTGGAGCCCCAATAGCTGTCACAACATGCTGCATAAATCCAAGGAGCTGTTGCTAATGCATGGCCTACTGGTGCTGCTGTATAGCTTGCTGCTACTGCTAGATCGCTTGCTGCTGTAGCTGGAACTCATCCTGCCTAGTCTAAAACTAAGCAAAAGTGGTAGCTATCTCTTGAGCCTGGCGAGCCTGATCCTGCCTCATTCACTCAAGTATGACAAGTAGAGCGAGGTCTGTGTGTGGTGCAGGTGGAGCTAAACTGGAACTATTGGCCTCATGGTCATGTCGACGTGGAAGCATCTGAGGAATAGGCTGGTAGTCATCATCTAAGCTGTCACTGGGGTCGCTCACGACAATCCCCTATTGCTGAGCATCAGGCTCCTCCTCTATAGCTGCTATGCTCTTGATGGTCTTATCCTGCTGAGCTGTAGTCTCTGGCACCTCTAGATATCGGCCCAGCTGGCTGGGTGTCCTCATTGCACTATTATGAATCATTTGAGTCATGTTGTATGTAGGGAACTCTGTAGTAGCACCACTATACTCTACCAGCATCTCTAGTGGCCTCACAGTAACTGCCCTATGGATCAGGAATGTAACCCAGTGAGCATATGACAGTTGCCTGTGACCCCAGAACCCCTCTGCAATAGTATCCTCCATCTCCGATAGAAGGAGATCCCAAATGTTAAACACTGTCTGCTATATCAGAGAGTTTAGTAACCATAACTATATGCGAGTCAAGCCCTTGTGATACCCCATCCTCGAAAGCAGTGTCCTTCTGTTGACACCGTTTTTTGCACGTGTTAAAATGTTCGGAGTGGACTAATCGGCAAGGGGAAAGTTACTATATACTTTGATAGCCGATGAAAGCCAGCTTGTAAAGATGGTTGCCGATAGCTGGTGATGCCGATGAAGGGAGGCTTTAAGACTACTGCCGATGAAACAGGGAGTATGCCGATGAAGGGAGATTTGAGGACTGCTGCCGATGAAACAAGGAGTATGCTGATGAGGGAAGACTTGAAGACTGTTGCCGTTGAAACAGGGGGTATGCCGATGGGAAGAAGGACAGTGAGATTTCCATCGTAATTAAGGCGGACAGGGAAATAGATAGGAGTTGATTTCCTTTTCTATATTTGTTAGAGTATGATTCATGTAAGAGTCACGTGTTTCCTTAGATATGGGCTTGGTGTCCTAGTTGTGTTTGGTTGTGTCTCTTTAGATCAGGGTATAAATATGGAGTGAGGGGCAATGTAAATAGATATATCAATCAATATCAAAACCAATTTTTACTCCTATTTGCATCTACTTACTTTTCGGCGACTTCGTCAATTTGCATTATTTTCTCTTTACGAGTTCTCATTGATTCGGCGAGCTGCATCGCTTCAGTGCGACCTTCGGCGATCCTCGAGTTCCGCGTGAGTACCTCTTGGCCGTGACTTCCGGGCGTATCGCTGTTGTCAGGACCAAAGTGCTCGTATCTTCATCCTTGTCGATTAACAGGTCAAATCGACTGGCACGCCTTGGATACCGATTCGGGTATTAGCCCTTTGTGTTTGTAGATCCACTTTTGCATCAACACATCTTTTGGCATGCCCAGTGGGACCAATCAATCCGATCAATATGTTCAATTCCGAGATCGATGCGGGGAATATTATCGCGGTATCAGAAGAAGATCTTAAGGAAGAACAGAGGCAGGCTATGGAAAAGGCTGTAGAAGAATACAGGCAGCTTTGTCTAAAATCGTTTAGCCTGAACAAGAGTGGACAAGTTATCTAGAAGCAAGATTTGCCGTTGCCTCGGCAGGTTACCTTTGACTCCAACCCTGGTAAACTTCAAGAGATGGTTAATTCTGCAGTAAATCATGCTTTGATTAATCATTCCAATGTGTTGTCCAATACTGTTCATAATGCTGTGGTTCGAACTCTCAAAGAAGGACAAGCGTCACCGCATTATGTTGGGCCTGCCTATCACCAACCAGAGCCGGCATCTGTCAATACTCCATTGGCTCCCTCGGCCGTTGTGGGTACAGAAGTTACTTCTTCTCCAGTATCGGCAGGCTTACCTAATATTCAATCTACACCGATACGATCAGATCTGGTACTACCAGGAGGACGAATTCAGCTTAGTACGGATCTATCGGCATCAGCTATGTCAGGCCCTGTGTCTCAGAATAGCCAGATTCCTACTAATTGGTGGGGATATGGTATGCCTCCGGAGTCATCTGCTTTCAATCCTGGATTACCTCAAGTGTTTGACGCAGTAGGTAAAGCTCCTATACCATCGGCTGTTTTGTCGATGGCCCAAGTGCCTCAATATGCCACAACAACTACTGTGCAACCAACTCTAGGGGGTTTCCAAATGCCTTTGGTTCAAACGCCCAGTTCAAATCCATCGGCAAGCTTACTGCCGATACAGCAGAAAGCCCCTGTTATGAGTCAAACTGGGGTTCAGTTTATGCCTCAAGCTGGTTATAATTATCCAACAATGTCAGCAAATTACCAGCCATCGGTGAGTTTTGTACCGATGGGTTCTAATAATGGTTGGTCAGGATAGTTACCTGTTCAACACACAGTTCAGCAAAATCAACAGATTGCAGGGATTCAACAAGGTTATATGCAAGCTGGTGTTCAGAATCAAGCATCGGCAGCTCAGCCGATGAATCCTTTCCAACAGGTTAATGGACCACAAGTAACGGCAAATATGCCGATTGCTGGAGATCGTGGGCCACAAAGATATATGGAAGGATATCAGCAGGTACCTCCTATAGAAATTCAGCCAGTTCATCAGCAGGAAGCTGATGCTTTTTGGGCCGATAGGATAGCAGAAATTATGAAGGATCAGTTTGGGATAAAGCCCAAGGTCAATACTTATTCTTATCGGACTCCATATCCTCCTGCATATGATTTAATTCCTCTCCCAAATTGGTACAAGGTACCAGATTTCACTAAATTCTCCAGGCAGGATGATACATCAACAATGGAACACGTCAATCGCTTCATTATTCAATGTGGAGAGGCAGCTAGTAGAGATGAATTAAGAGTTCGATTATTTTCATCATCTTTGTCTGGATCGGCATTTACGTGGTTCATTTCATTACCACCAAATTCTATTATTACCTGGGCTGATCTAGAAAAACAATTTCATAAGTATTTCTTTGCTGGAATCCATGAAAAGAAGCTTACCGATTTAGTAAAATTGAAATAGCGCAATGATGAATCGGTAGAGAGCTTTGTGCAAAGACTACGAGATGTAAAAAATAAGTGCTACAGTCTGGTGCTGGATGATCGGCAGCTTGCCGATCTGGCTTTCCAAGGGTTATTGCCACATCTTAAAGACAGATATGCTTCTCAGGAATTTGAAAGCCTCAGTCATCTTGTGCAAAGGATCTCCGATCAAGATACTAGGGTTTTTGAACCTAAAAAGAATTGGAGTAAAAAAGTATCATTTGTTGAAGAAGTAGGAGATTCTGATTCTGATGAAGAACCAGTTATCGGCTTAGCTGAGTGGGTTAAGAATAAAAAGCCGATATCTTGTCCCTTTGGTCAAAAAGAGCCAGAAAAGTTTACCTTTGATATCACCAAGGCTGACAAAATATTTGATCTTCTACTTCAGGAGGGCCAAATTAAGCTGTCACCTAATCATGTGATCCCATCGGCAGAAGAGTTGAAGAAGATCTTGTACTGCAAATGGCACAATGCAACTTCACACAGTACAAATGAGTGCAAGGTGTTCAGGCAACAGTTACAATCGGCTATTGAATCTGGGAGAATTAAGTTTGTTACTTCTTATGCCCAAAGGCCAATGAAAATTGATCAACACCCCTTTCCAGCAAATACGTTGGAGGCCAAAGGGAAGACCAAGGTATTAACATCCGAGGCTGCTGAGAAAAACACATCAGTGGATCCCCAGCATCGGATAACTACCGATGATGTAAGAAGTAAGGGGTTGCTGGGAGAAAGCAGTAGTTCCAAAAAACCTCCTCGACCTGGCATTGTGATTACTCATCGAAGGCAGTAGGAGGGTTGGCGTCAGCGTAGTGATCGATATCGACAACAGCAAGAAGAAAGACGTCGAGAAGAGTGGCATCAGCATAAAGATCATTGGAGGTGCCCGTTTTTTATCCATTGCTGGGAGGAAGGTATTAAATTGCCAACTGTTGAAAATTGCCCTGAGTGCAATGGTTATTATGGGATCAATCGGTCAGAAAGAAGATTTCAACCTGGCAATCAGGGTTTATTTATCAATGAGCCGATCAGAAGCAGAGCATCAGTACATGATCGGCTAGGGGGCAGACTTAGTGTACATGAAAGGCTTGGTAAACGCGCTGGATGTTGTCCGAGGAATCAAGAGGAGCTTGAGGAAATGGCAAATGCAAGAGTTCCCGATGAGGAAATATTCTACAGGGACCCTAATATACGCCGTGTGGAATCGACTAGGACCTGTTATCAGCCGGTTTGGAAAACCAAGTTTCCTCGATGGTGCCCGGAGGGTCTAACAAAGACATAGAGAAGGAGGATGCAACGTGAGCGTCAGGAGGATTTATACCAAGAGGAAAATTCCTCCAATGAGAAGTCCGGTCATCAGCAGTGGCAGGTAAAACACAAAAATAAGGGTCCATCAGCAGATGTTAATATGGTATTCATGTTGCCGATGGAATTTTTGGCACAATCTGATAATGAGGAAGAAGTTGTTCTCTCTGATCAAGTAGCTCAGTTGACACTAGATCCAATAATGGCTGTTTTTGAGAAACCTACCGATGACGAGAGACAGCATCTTAAGGCTTTGTTTGTGAAGGGCAGAGTTGATGGGCAGCCTATGTCTAAGGTACTTATTGATGGAGGGGCTGCGATTAATATTATGCCTTATGTGATGTATCAGAAACTTGGTAAGAGAGATCAAGACTTGACCAAAACCGATATGATGCTAAAAGATTTTGAAGGCAATGTGTCGCCGGCTAAAGGGGCAGTATGCGTTGAATTGACCATCGGCAGCAAAACCTTACCGACGACGTTCTTTGTTATTAACGGCAAGGGTGCATATAATCTGCTTCTAGGGAGGGATTGGATTCATGCTAATTGTTGTGTTCCTTCTACAATGCATCAATGCCTCATACAGTGGATTGGGGATAAGATTGAGGTTGTCCCTGGTGATTCTTCTTATATCATCGCATCGGCAGAATCAGATACTTATGAGCGAACTAAATGCATATCAGGAGAAGTTTGGGAAAAAGAGTTCCTTAGAGTTGCTGATTATGAAATTCCACCGATCCAAGTAGTCGGTTCTGAAGAAGAATTTTAATGGATAGGTTTGCCGATGATGGAAAATTAGGTCAAGGGTTCACATCGGCAGATGATTTAGTAGAAGTAGATATCGGTAATGGCGATAGGCCAAGACCTACTTTTATTAGTGCTAAATTAGATTCCAAGTGTAAGTAGCAAATAATTGATGTGTTAAAGGAGTATAAAGATTGTTTTGCTTGGGATTGTACTGAGATGCCTGGATTAGATCGATCGGTAGTTGAACATCGGTTACCTATCAAATCTGGATTTCGGCCACATCAGCAGCCAGCCCGCCGATGCAACCCTAATATACTTCCTGATATTAAGGCCGAAATAACTAAATTAATTGAGGCAAAGTTTATTCGGCAGTGTTGATATGCAGAGTGGATCTCTAATGTGGTTCCTGTTTATAAGAAAAATGGAAAACTTCGTGTTTGTATTGATTTCAGGAATCTCAACAATGCCACACCGATGGATGGCTATCCAATGCCGATTGCTGATTTATTGATTGATGCTGCAGCCAGACATCAGATTATCAGCTTTATGGATGGTAATGCAGGCTACAATCAAATATTCATGGCTGAAGAAGATATTCCCAAGACTGCTTTCAGATGTCCAGGTCATGTAGGGTTGTTTGAGTGGGTAGTCATGATGTTTGGCTTGAAAAATGCCGGTGCTACTTATCAGAGAGCTATGAACTTTATTTTTCATGAATACATCGGCACATTAGTGGAGATCTACATTGATGATGTGGTGATTAAGTCTAGAGATATCACAAAACATCTAGCCGATCTGCGAAAGATATTGGAATGCATAAGGAAGCATGGATTGAGGATGAATCCTAATAAATGTGCATTTGGTGTATCGGCAGGTCAATTCTTGGGTTTTATGGTGCATCAGCGGGGCATCGAAATCAGTAGGAAGTCTATTGATGCAATTAGCAAGGTGGTTGCTCCTGCCAATAAGACTGAATTACAATCGTTGATCGGTAAGATTAATTTCATTAGAAGATTCATATCTAATCTGTCGGGTAAGATCAAGGCTTTCAGTCCATTACTTAAATTGAAAGCCGATCAGGAATTTGTATGGGGAGCTGAGCAGCAGTTAGCCCTCGATGAAATTAAGAAATATTTAACAAATCCTCCAGTGCTAGTTCCACCTCAGCACGGGAAGCCTTTCAGGTTATATTTATCAACTGATGATACAGTTATCGGTTCAGCTCTTATTCAAGAATTTGAAGGGAAAGAACGTGTTATTTATTATTTGAGCAGAAGACTAGTGGATGCTGAGATGAGGTATTCGGCCATCAAAAAATTATGTCTATGTTTATACTTTTCATGTGTCAAATTAAGGCATTATTTGTTATCTGCCGAATGTACGGTCGTATGCAAAGACGATGTAGTCAAGTATATGCTGTCGATGCCGATATTAAGTGGTAGAATCGGCAAGTGGATTTTAGCATTATCAGAATTTGAACTACGTTACGAATCAACTAAGGCAGTTAAAGGGCAAGTGATGGCTGATTTGGTCACTCAGCATTATGATTTAGTGGACTCTTTGGAAGTTGCTCCCTGGACACTTTTCTTCGATGGGTCCACATGTGGTGAAGGAGCAGGTATCGGCATTGTGTTAATTTCACCTCAAGGAAGGAAGTATGAGTTTTCATTACCGATTGTTGCTACGTCGACGAATAATTAGGCTGAATACCAAGCCTTGGTAAAAGGGTTAGAATTACTGAAGGAGATACGTGCCGATGCTGTTGAAATCTTTGGTGATTCTATGCTAGTTATAAATCAATTGGCTGGACTTTATGAATGCCGAAGTGAAGCTTTGATTTCGTATTATGAAAAATGTGTGCAATTGTTGAAAGGATTTAGGGATTTTCGCCTTGAACATATCCCTCGATTGCATAATGAGGAAGCTAATCGACTAGCTTAGCATGCTTCAGGGTATCAACTTATTCAGGAAGTGCTAACATCGGCAGTTAATACCAATGACTGGAGAAAGGAGATTGTCGATTATTTAAAGGATCCATATAAAAAGGTTGAAAGACGTATATGGTTCCAAGCTACCAAGTATGTGCTCCTCGATGATGAATTATATTATCGAACTATAGATGGAGTTTTACTCAGATGTGTTGGTAGTGATGAATCAAAAACTTTAATGGGTGAAATTCATGAAGGAGTGTGTGGTGCGCATCAATCGGCTTTCAAGATGAAGTGGATGATCAGAAGGAATGGATACTATTGGCCGACTATTCTTGAAGATTGTTTTAAATATTTTAAAGGATGTCAAGGATGTCAAAAGTTTGGTAATATTCAAAGAGCGCCTGCATCGGCTATGAACCCTATAATCAAACCGTGGCCGTTCCGGGGATGGGCTATTGATCTCATTGGTCAGATTTATCCGCCATCGAGTAAGGGACATAAATTTATTCTGGTTGCTACCGATTATTTCACAAAATGGGTTGAGGCAATTCCTTTGAAAAAGGTGACATCGGTTAATATGATTGATTTTGTGAAAGAGCATATTGTTTACTGATTTGGTATTCCTCAGACTATCACTACCGATCAGGGCACTATGTTTGCGTCAGGAGAATTTGATGAGTTTGCTGTAGGCATGGGAATTAAAGTTTTAAATTCTTCTCCATATTATGCTCAAGCTAATGGTCAAGCTGAGGCTTCTAACAAAGGGATCATCAAACTCATTAAGCGCAAAATTGAAGAAAATCCTAGGAGGTGGCATACAGTATTAAATGAAGCCTTGTGGTCATATCGGATGTCATGTCATGGTGCAACCAAAGTAATGCCTTATCAGTTAGTATATGGACACGATGCAGTATTGCCTTGGGAAATTAAAGTTGGCTCTAGGCGAATATGTTCTCAAGATCAGCTGACAGCCGATGATTATAATACTCTTATGAAGGATGAGTTGGAAGATGTGGCGGGTCATCGGTTAAGGGCTTTGGTTAGCATCGAAGAAAATAAGAAAAGAGTAGCCAGATGGTATGACAAGAAGGTGAAGATAAAGGAGTTTGCCGATGGAGATCTGGTCTGGAAATTGGTTTTACCGATTGGGACCAAAAGTTCAAAGTTTGGAAAGTGGTCTCCTAATTGGGAAGGTCCATATCGGATAAATCAGTCTGTTCCTGGTAACGCATATATTCTAGAAACCCTTGAAGGGGTTGTGTTTCCTAGAGCATTAAATGGAAAATATTTAAAGAAATATTACCCTAGTATCTGGATAGATGCATAAAAGTATAAGTGCCGATAACAGTCCTATCGGCTGGAATTACGCAAGGATGTCAATGTCTCGTAAAGTGCCAATACAATAAACAAGATTACAAGTTCAATAAGGATTGGATAGCTAATATCGCACGCAGGCGAATTTGCTCGGCTTCCTCCATTTCTTTGATATCGTCATCGGCAGTACCCTCCACGGGCTTGAGTTTTTTCTTCATGGCCAAAGCTTTGCGAGCCTGGATATCTCTTTCTTGCTGAAGGGTTTTGATGGCATTGGGTAGCTGGCTTTCTTCTTGTTGAGCATGAGTTAAAGCTGCCTCGATTTCCTTCAATTCGGCCAATAGAGCCATCTTCCTTGCTGATAAATCCAAGATTTTCTGCTTAAGTTCAGCACCCAAAGTCTGCAAGTTGCCGATGCCCTTGTGCTTCTCATCGGCAATTTGTTTCAGTTGTAGCATCTCTTCCTTGAGTTGAGCCTGAGCTGCTCTATCGGTAATACGTTGGGCAGCCCGTTGATATTGTAGTTGGCGACTCTCTAAATGGGCTGCTGGGAAGAGTACTTCTTCAACATCGGCAGGGACCTGGCCACGGATTGTTTTGAAAATTGCCTTTGCGGGGTCTGAGTCATCTACCAGTTGGGCGGTATCCTGCTGTAGCAAGTTCAGGAGATCTTCCAACCTGGACTTAGTTTCTGCCGATATTGTTCCCAGTACAAGGGAAGAACTTGTTTCCTCTCCATCATCGTTAGAGATGTCAATAGCGAAGGAGAATAGGCTGTTTGGGGAGTCTTGTTCCTAAGAAAAAGAAAAGGAGGTCGGTTAAGGATAAGTATGAATGTTGTAAATCAGCTAGGTTAATCAGTTTACCTATTTCAAGGCAATTTCCTGTGCTTGACTAGAAGAAACAACCTGGAGTGTGCCGTGTGAGGGATCGGCTGAGCTTGCCGATGGGATGTCTTTTGTGACTTCATCAGTGGTTGGCTCTTGAGGTATGATGACCAATGACATTGGGATAGATGCAGGGATCGGCATGGACCTTTGTCGTTTTGGCTGTGCCTCGGCATCTGTTAAAGCTTTGCGCTTTGCTTGGGCATCGGCAATGATTGGCTGGGGGGCATCGGCACTCGTTGGTTGCAAAGCTTGGACATCTAGTACGCTTGCCAATGTACCCAATTGTTGCTGCAAAACAAGTGTAAGGTATGATATTTAACGGATAAAATGAGAAGTCAAGAGAATACCTCTGAAGGTTTGTCAAAAGAAGTGGTGCTTGATATCAGAGGAATTGCCGATGACGATCCAGTGGCAGCTCTTACCCCCTGGTGATTAATGTTAATACAGCTTATAATCGGTATAAGTGGAAATAAACAAGGTTGTTACCTTGAATGCCTTGACCAAGGTTGTAGCAGCAGCCGATGGAGTGGCCCTAGCTGTAGCCAATTTGGACTTAGAGGTGATGGTCTTGGTACGGATTTTCTGGTGGGTCAAAGCAGTTAAGGTGGGGGCGTTGTAGCCGATCGGTGATATCGGGGAAACAGGCTGAAGATCGAAGGGTTTCCCACTTTTGCTCACCGATGGTGCTGGGTTGTTAACCTGTCATGAGAGAGTCAGTTACTGATATATGTAGGGAAAAAGCAAAAAGGAGTTCAAAGAAACTTACTGCATCGTCAGGGATGGCATATTCAGGGTCGATCATGTGCCGATATGTGTGAGCAGAAGTTGCAAACAGTTGTTCCTTCCACTCTCGCCACCATTGCTTGTATGACTCGGTGATGAAGGATACTGGCGACCAGGTGGATATATCAACATCTATGATATCGGCATCGGGGGAGAGTTGTACCACCTTGTTCCAATCTGTTCCACAGGTGATTGTTTCCCTGGGTTTGATCACATCGGCAAAGCAAAGTTTGATTGGCAGTTGCCCAAAACCCAATTGACGGGATACTGCCGATGGGTTGTAAAATTCATATGAAATGTTGGTGTTTTTCCCGCTACCAAATGTGTTTACTGGAATTGCCCTGGGAGTAATGATGGCCATCATGAGTTCCTTATCCTGATTCAGGGTGTCATCGGCAAAGTTGAAAAGAAGGGGAAATCTGTTGTCCTCGTCAATGTAAGGTACCCAGGCCCTATGATCACGAGAAAGACCATTGTAGAAGTTTTGGAAGAATCTGCCGATCTAGTCTTCATTGGCCTCTGTTCCGGGAAGGACAATTATGGCTTCACCAAAATTGAGGGGTGAGCGTGTTGCCGATTCATCATCCCCAAGCACATGGTCTTCAGCAATTTCTCGTGGGAATTGTTGGGCAAAAAAGTCCCATTGCAAACGTTTGTGCTTATGGGCATTCAGCCACATGTTGATAAACCACCACGGGCCTCCTAGGTTGCTGATGGGTTCACCAAGCAGAAGTTTCTGAGACACTTGATGAAGAAGATGATAAGTGGAGCTCAGGAGGTATCGGCCAAGAGGAAACCTTACGCCATTAGCCAAAAGTTCAGCTGCGGGGAGGAAGGCATTGGTTGGTCCTACTGATCGACCACAGAAAATAAACTTTTCTAACCACATATTCAAGAATGTGGCATGTTCCCTCTGGTTAAGTGTCCCAGTCTTCTGGTATTCTTGAATGTATCCCGTCCAACCGCCGATGTTGCGGGTATTCACCCTATATTCAGATTTTCTACCATAAATGGAGCCTTCATCGGCAGTTAAAATATCCAAGCCTGTGAGCATGTGGACATTGGCAAGGGTAGGAGTAGCTGGGCCATGTCCAAACATAAAAGTGTTTGTTGTGTCTGACCAGAAGTAAGCAGCTGCAATCATCATCGATTCATTCTTCTGCATATCGGCAATAGATAACCTAATGCATTGGTCTAATTTCCGTTCTGCCCAGTATACTTGCATCGATCTATTAACCCTCAAGTACCAATCTTTCCACCCTTTGGTGGTTTTGGGCCAAGATCGGAATGTGTCTTTCCATAAATTCAAAGAGAAATTTTGGGCTCTAAAGGGGATTCTGTTAACTTCTGCATTAATCAGATCGATTGGATCTGGGTTGCCCATTGGTCCTAGGCATTGGACATGCGGCTGATCGGTTGGAATTACTAGTTTGTTGTGCAGTTCCTGAAGTTTAAAGGATCCGGAGAACAAAAGAAAGGAAAAATCACCAACTGTATAGACTTGTAAAAACTAGGGGAATCAAAGTAAAAGGTAATGGAAGTGAAGCGAACCGCGGGGACGTCGAAGTTAATTGCCATTATCTTGAGGAAGATGAGGGCACGAGCTGGAGACTTGAGGTAACGCTGGAGAAGGGTTCTTGTTGGTTGAGGTCGTGCAGTGGTTCGTCGGAGTCGCCGTCGGAGAGAGAAAATGTCAAAGAATGGAGTCTGAGGGTAGAAGACAAGTGTTCCGGAGGAATCTATTTATAAGCTGCTTGGAGTAGGGGTATTTCGGACTTATCTCTATGCCGCGCGCATGTAGGTCGAAGTGGTTCAGATGGATATGGTAACTGTTTGCACGATGATCAGGGGAGTGTACAGATGGGTTGATGGCAAGTAATCATGGCTTGGAAGAGATATCGGTACAGGATATTTTAATTCTGAAAATGACAGCATTATCATGTTAAGATCTTGCCGATGGGTTATTGTTTCAGTATCTTAACCATAATCAAGGCAAGAGTGGTTGGCGATTGTGCGATATTTACTGAAGTGCGTGAATCAAGATTAGATTTGATTGGATTTGATAACAGATCAGGTTTTGGATTGGAGAATAAGTTACGGTAATCTGGAGTAAATTTCGGAGCATTAATGGTTTTATACTCCAAAATTGGGGGGCATGTGTTGACACCATTTTTTGCACGTGTTAAAATGTTCGGAGTGGACTAATCGGCAAGGGGAAAGTTACTGTATACTTTGATAGCCGATGAAAGCCAGCTTGTAAAGATGGTTGCCGATAGCTGGTGATGCCGATGAAGGGAGGCTTTAAGACTACTGCCGATGAAACAGGGAGTATGCCGATGAAGGGAGATTTGAGGACTGCTGCCGATGAAACAAGGAGTATGCTGATGAGGGAAGACTTGAAGACTGTTGCCGTTGAAACAGGGGGTATGCCGATGGGAAGAAGGACAGTGAGATTTCCATCGTAATTAAGGCGGACAGGGAAATAGATAGGAGTTGATTTCCTTTTCTATATTTGTTAGAGTATGATTCATGTAAGAGTCACGTGTTTCCTTAGATATGGGCTTGGTGTCCTAGTTGTGTTTGGTTGTGTCTCTTTAGATCAGGGTATAAATATGGAGTGAGGGGCAATGTAAATAGATATATCAATCAATATCAAAACCAATTTTTACTCCTATTTGCATCTACTTACTTTTCGGTGACTTCGTCAATTTGCATTATTTTGTCTTTACGAGTTCTCATTGATTCGACGAGCTGCATCGCTTCAGTGCGACCTTCGGTGATCCTCGAGTTCCGCGTGAGTACCTCTTGGCCGTGACTTCCGGGCGTATCGCTGTTGTCAGGACCAAAGTGCTCGTATCTTCATCCTTGTCGATTAACAGGTCAAATCGACTGGCATGCCTTGGATACCGATTCGGGTATTAGCCCTTTGTGTTTGCAGATCCACTTTTGTATCAACACCTTCTCATAATAGCATCCAACACTCTAGCTGTAGGAGTGAGATCACTAGGTGTCCTGCTCGACCCCTCGCCAAATGGCTCTATAAAACAATGGCGGACTAGATCTATAGGGGGCATAAGACCATCGTGAGGGCATCTGGGAGGCACTGTCTGTCCATAGCAAACCTCATGTAGCTGGATGGGCTACTCCTAAAGCCTGAGTATCTCTCTGTCCCTAGTGCTCGTTAGCCTATAATCTCTGCCTCTGAATGCAAAGTGTATAAATCTATGTTGCGGGTCAATCTAGAGTGTAGCATAGAACTGACGGGCCCAAGATGGAACATATAAGCCTGTCCATCCAAGTAAATCTGTCAGCCCTAGTAGGTAAGCTAGGTAAGGGTGAATATGCTCTCCAGCTGCTGCTATAATGGTCTCAATGTTACACACCCTCTAAGATCTGAATACTGCCCCACTGTTAAGATATGCATTATAAAAATCTTCCTACAGAGGTGTGTAGAAACCCTCTAAAGCACGCTCATCCTGCCTTGGTGGAAACCACTACTCAAAGTCCACAAATCTAAGCTGCTGCACCTGCTTGGCCATGGCGGCCCTCAAATCCAAGTGAGTCACTGGAGGCGGACCTTATGGTCTAGGCAGTGGACTAAACCCCTCTGCTGTGTCTCAGACCTTGGTGTGACTAGAGCACGGGTATGACCAGAGCGGTGAAGCTATGGCTGAGGTGCCTGCTCTATCTCCTTGGCCTGCTCTTCCTCCTGAGTCTGCTCTGTTGGCTGTGGCTGCTGCTGTGACTCCCCCTGAGACTGACTCTCATCAATAGCAACACACCGTCCTCCAACCATGACAATCCCAGATGGACCACCATGACGCGCTCAACCTGCTTAAGTGCAGCCCTTGTAGATGGAGAGAGCTGATCTGCAATGACAACACCACTCTGAGCACCTCCTCTCTTTGCGCACTCTGCGGCCTCTGCAACTACAGCTGCTCTCGCTATATCTACATCAGGGTACTTGCACTTCCTCGATGCTAGCTTCTTTGTCGCCTTGCCTTTTGCATCTATAGGCTAGCGAGGCGGGGGCCTCGGATCCTCATCACTGGGACCACCTTCGACATTCTTGACATGAGCCATCTGATGGATCTAAAAAGAATAACTATTGCTAACAAAGATCAACAACCAACTATCACTTCCGAGGCTTGGCCTCGATCCGTACTCACAAGCTTGGCCCTGAGTTAATTGACAACTGACAATGGGACCACAATGGCACTGACTCACTACATGATAGAATAGATAGGATATACAAATAAATATAATATATCTAGAGATACGAAACCCTAAGAAAGCAAGCAATGGATACGAAATTGGAAACGAGGGCTTGCTACCTGTCGAACCGGCGAACCGTAGAGGAACGACACGTGGGGAACCACCAGGAATCCTAGGGTTAGGGTACGCTGGTCAGCATGGATCGGCCATGGAGATCCAAAGTGGGCACTAGAGATGCTTGTGAAGGCGACAGGGATTCCGACGAGGAACTGGTGGCAGCGCCGGTGATACTAGCGGTGCTAGGGCACGAGCTCAGCGGCGACTAGCGTGGTGGCGGCACTGGAGCAGAGCACGGCAGCGCGGGATTGCTGTGGGCGGCAGTGGGCAGTGCTAGGGCACAGGCATGGTAGCGATAGTGCTGGAGCTACACGGGAGCACTGTTCGGCGGCGTAGGCAGGGCGCGGCGATGCTGACGTGGGGAGGCGTGGGCATGGGCAGCGCTGGCACGGGAGCAGGGTGCTAGAGAAGATGCGGCGGCTAGGGCACGACATGGTGGCTCAGGCGAAGATGGCACAGATGCGGCCTTAGGTCACGGTGGTTGGATTATATGGGTGGCCCCCGATGAGACAGAAAAGGAAATGAAGAAGAAGTTCTAAAACCGCACATTTCCTACTGACCGGACACTCCGGTGGAAGCAACTAGATGCTACCACCCAGTGTCCGGTCGATTCTAGAGAGGTCCAAAACCCCTAGAATCATGACCGGACACATCCAGTGAACCCCTACCGGACGTAGCCAGAGTCCGATGCAAGCAGTCTCCTTCATCTTCGATCAATCGAACGCTGGATCGCCATCTGACCGGACACTAGGAAAGCACTGTTTCAGCGTCCGGTCACTCCTTCTCAGCAGCAGTTCACCTCCTATGAACTGACTGGACGCTCGACTTTAGAGTTCGGTGCAGCGTCCGGTCACTCTTTTTCCAGCAAATCTTCAAAGTCCTTCATGCTGCCTGTTCCCAATCAAGTCCCAACTTCAATAAGATCCAAATAAACACCAATTGGGACTGATGTGAGTGACCTCTCTCAAACCCTCAATTTTTTCAAAATATTTTGCCTTAGGCTATAATTCTTTTTAAGAAAATAGGCAACAAGTGGGCAAATTGAAGATAAACGACAAAGCAACATTCATGCATATGCAATGCAATACTTGAAAGTAAATCTAGTTGCTTATCAAGTTTGATCCGAGGTTAAGCTTCTTCACACGCTTTTCGGCGGTTATCTTAACCATGTTAGACAAGCCCTATATGCATTACAATAAAAGGTAAACATGTTGTATTTTACAATGCAATGCAAGGGACAACACAAGCTCAATATTTAGTGAAGTTACTAAAATCGAGAACATTGAGCTCATTCCGCAATCGACAAAAAGTCGCCTCATCTAGCGATTTAGTGAAGATATCTACCAATTGATTCTCAGTCCTTACACCTTCTAATGAAATATCATTCTTTGCAACATGATCTCTAAGAAAGTGATGGCGGATATCTATGTGCTTGGTGCGAGAGTGTTGAACCAGATTATTTACAAGTTTTACCACACTTTCATTGTCGCACAAAAGAGGTACTTTTTCTAGAACTACACCATAGTCTAGCAAAGTTTGTTTCATATAAAGAATTTGTGCACAACAAGCACCCGCGGCAATGTATTATGCTTCGGCGGTGGACAAAGCCACACTATTTTGTTTCTTGGAGGACCAAGACACAAGTGATCTACCAAGCAAATGGCACCCTCCAAATGTGCTTTTTCTATACACTTTGCAACTGGCATAGTCCGAATCAAAATATCCAACTAATTCAAATATAACTCCTTTGGGATACCAAAGGCCAATGCTTGGTGTGTGCTTAAGATACCTAAGGATTCTTTTAACGGCAATCAAATGAGTTTCCTTAGGATTAACTTGAAATCTAGCACACATACACACACCAAACATGATGTCGGGCCTAGATGCGATTAAATATAACAAGCTACCAATCATGGAGCGGTAGAGAGTTTGATCAACTGTGTTACCTCCCTCATCTAGGTCGAGATGTCCATTAGTTGGCATTGGTGTCTTGATTGACTAACATTCATCCATCTTGAATCTCTTGAGAAGATCATTTGTATATTTCTCTTAAGAGATGAAAATCCCTTCTCTCATTTGCTTGACTTGAAAACCAAGAAAGAATATAAGCTCTCTAATCATTGACATCTCGAACTCCTTCGACATCAATTCACCAAACTCTTTGCAAGAATCTTTATTTGATGATCCAAAGATGATATCATCAACATACACTTGACAAATGAAAATATGCCCATCAAGCTTCTTGGTGAATAGTGTGATGTCGACATTCCTAATGGTGAAGTCCTTCTCAATAAGGAAGTCCCAAAGGTGCTCATACCAAGCTCTTGGGGCTTGCTTAAGCCCATATAACGCCTTGGACAACCTATAAACATGATTATGATATCTAGGGTCTTCAAACCCAGGAGGTTGATCAACATAGACTAGTTCATTAATAAAGCCATTTAAAAAAGCACTTTTAACATCCATTTGATATAATTTCATGTCATGATGTGATGCATATGCAAGGAGGATACAAATGGCTTCTAGTCTTGCAACCGGTGCAAAGGTCTCTCCAAAATCCAAACCTTCAACTTGAGAGAACTCCTTTGCAACTAGTCTTGCCTTGTTCCTCACAACTACACCTTGATCATCTTGCTTGTTGCAGAACACCCACTTTGTTCCAATGACTCTTGTACCTTTTGGCCACTCTTCAAGAGTCCAAACTTCATTGCGGGTGAAGTTGTTCAACTCTTCATGCATGGCATTTATCCAATCCAGATCTTGAAGAGCTTCTTCTACCTTAGTAGGCTCAAAACAAGAGACAAAAGTATGATGTGCAATAAATGAAGCAAGTTTTTGTGAGCGAGTCATTACACCCTTTGATGGACTCCCTATGATGAGATCTTGTGGATGATCTTGTAGTAGAGGTATGTTTCTTCTATTAACCACTTGAGGAGGAGGTTGTGGAGCATGAACATCTTGTGCTTGTACCACCATTTGATCATGGGAGACATGAGTGTCTTCATTTTCTACTCTCCCATCTTTATCACCATCTTGTGTCACATTTGATGAAGAAGGTGGATCAATAACTTGTACATCATCTTCATCATCTTTAGGCTTGATATCTCCAACCGGAATGTTCTTTATAGCCTCCCTCAATGGTTCATCACCTATGTCATTAAGATTCTCATGTGCTCCTTGGGAGCCATTAGATTCATCAAATTCCACATCATATGTTTCTTCAACCAAGCCAGTGGCATGATTAAATACTCTATATGCTTTAGACTTTGATGAGTAACCAACAAGAAAACCAATATCACAATGTCTTTGAAACTTCCCTAGGTGTTGCCGCTTCTTGTAGATGTAGCATTTGCAACCAAACACCCTAAAGAAGGAGACATCCGTCTTCTTCCCATTGAGCAACTCATAAGGTGTCTTGCCAAGGAACTTTTGAAGGAATAGGTGGTTGGATGCATAGCATGCAGTGTTGATAGCTTCCACCCATTGAGCTTTGGGGGTGTTGTACTCATCTAGCATTATTCTTGTAAGAGTGATCGATGTCTGGTTCTTTCTCTCAACTACAACATTTTGTTGAGTATATGTTGCGGAGACCTCATGCTTGATCCCAACTTCATCAAAATAGGCTTCTATGTTTGTGTTTTCAAATTCTTTGCCGTTGTCACTTCTAATCTTCTTGAGCTTCATTTCAAATTCATTTTGTGCTCTCTTGGCAAACTTCTTGAAGCAAGATGCAACTTTGGATTTGTCATGAAGGAAGAATACCCATGTGTATCTTGAATAGTCATCAACAATCACAAGACAATAAAGATTTCCTCCCAAACTCTTGTATGTTGTTGGTCCAAATAAGTCCATGTGAAGGAGTTCTAGCACTCTTGTGGATGACATGAAAGCTTTTGTTGGATGAGTATTTGCAACTTGCTCTTCGGCTTGACATGCACTACAAAGTTTGTCCTTATCAAACCTCACATCATTCAACCATCTCACCAAGTCATTCTTTATTAGCTTCTTGAGTGAGCTCATCCCAACATGAGCAAGTCTTCTATGCCATAGCCACCCAAGTGTTGTTTTGATGAATAGGTATGTTTTCAAGTTAGCATCTTTGGAGGTGAAATCCACTAAGTATAGGTTGTTGTATCTAAATCCTTTGAATATCACTTGATCATCATCCTTCTTAGATACAACAACTTCCTTCTCGGTGAACAAGCATTGGAAGCCAAGATCACACAATTGTCCAACGGATAGCAAGTTGAAGCTCAATGAAGCAACATAGAGCACATTTGAGATAGAATGATCATTTGATATTGCCACTTTGCCCAATCCTTTAACCTTGCCCTTAGAATTATCTCCAAATGTGATTCTTTCTTGTCCATCTACTTCTTCATCTAGTGAGGTGAACATACGAGGATCACCGATCATATGTTGTGTGCAACCACTATCAATAACCCAATGACTTCCACCAGTCTTGTAGTTCACCTACACACAAGAGATCAAGCTTTAGAAACCCAAACTTGTTGAGGGTCCTTCACCTTCTCAATAAGTGACCTGGCAACCCAAATTTTCTTAGGCCTATTCTTGTTTGGAGGTCCTAAGAACACGACTTTCATCTTTCCACTAGAATCCTTTCTAAGCATGTAATGAGCATTGAAGGCAAAAGGTCTAGCATGTTTGGGCAAGGGTTGTGGTGGTGGAGTTTGGCACTCATGGGCAAAGTGGCCTTCTTGTCCACACTCAAAACACTTCTTTGGCTTTGGCTTTTGTTGTTGTTGAGCTTGAACCTTCTTCTCTTTGTTTGCCATGTACGCAATGCCACTTCTATCCATCTTCATGATGGTGTTCATTAGTAGCTCACTTTGAAGATGCTTGCCTCTTGTGAACTTGCTTAATCCAATCTTGAGATGCTCTCTCCAACTTGAGCTTCTTGTTCTCTTCCTTGAGAGTATCATTATTTTTCTCTTGCTTGAGCTTCTTGTTCTCTTCTTTGAGCTTCTCATTCTCAAGAATCAAGTCACCATCATGATCACTAGTTTAAAGCACTATGGTGTTGGTGGTCTTGAGCTCTTCAAGATCTTTCTTGAGCTTTTCATTGTCATTCTTGAGCTTGACAGACTCATCATAATCATTGGCCTCAACCACTTGCTTGCCCTTGCTACTAGAACTTTGCTCAATGCTCTCAATGATCAAATCATCATAAGATGTAGTTATATCAATCTTAACAACATTGTTAGTAGCATCATGTGGCTCATTGGATAGAAATTCTTGAGCAATGACAAGATTATCATGATTAATCTTAAGAGTAGTATATTCTTCTTTTAGCTTGTTGTGGCTAGTGACGAGCTCTTTGTGCATCCCCTTAAGTTTATCATGTTTATCTTTAAGCTCTTTCTTAGAAGATTTGAGCTCCTTGAGTTTGGATGATATAGCATCATTTGCTTCTCTAAGCTCAACACTAGCCTTTTCGGCTATATCACATTTTACTAAAAGTGAATCATTCTTAGCCTCTAGTTTTTCATTCTTAGCTCTACTTTTTCTAATGATCTTAGTGTATTGATTTAGCAATTTAAAAAGATCATCATAAGAAGGTGATTCATATTCATCATCATCACTATCGCTGTCATCATTGCTAGCATGTTCATCACCACTACTATCATCATTTGATACATTGTGATCACCCTTGGCCATAAGGCATAGGTGTGTAGGGGATGATGGCGGTGGTGACAGTGAAGATGATGAAGAGTCAATAACAATGGTGGCCACCTTCTCGTTGTCACTATCATCATCGGATGAGCCACTAGATGAATCAATGTCCATAAGCCAATCACCAACGATGTATGCCTTTCCACTTTTCTTCTTCTTGTGGAAGTCCTTTTTCTTGCCATCTCTCTTCTTATATGGCTTGTTTTTCTTCTTCTCATCTTCTTCTTCATTGCTTGAGTCATCTTTCTTGCCCTTGTACTTGTTCTTGTACTTGTCTTTCTTAGGCTTTGTGCATTGATGTGCTAGATGACCAAGTTCTCCACAATTGTAGCAATCCATCTTGGAGATTGGCTTCCTTCTAGAGCTTATGAAGAACTTCTTCTTGCCATTGAACTTGATGCCACTCTTGTTGAGCTTCTTTAGCATCTTGCTAGTTCTTTTCACCTTGAGAGCAAGGCTTGCATCATCAACTTCATCATCACTTGAGCTCTCATACTCAAGCCTTGCTTTGCCCTTCTCTTGGCTAGCTTTGAATGCTAAGTCTTTTTCTTTCTTCTTAGTAGAGGATGAGCCATCTTGTGGTGTGATGTGCATGTACATCTCATTAGTATTGATCTTTCCCAAGATTTGTGTTGGTGTAGCGGTGGAAAGATCACCTTGATGAAGCACGATCACAATATGCCCATATTTATCAATGGGGAGGACACTCAAGATCTTTCTTACAACATTGGATGGTTGCATTTGAGTGAGTCCAAGCCCATTGACTTTCTCTATAAGAACATTCAAGCATGAATACATTTCATTAGCACATTCTTTGAGAAGCATCTCAAAAAAGTTAAGTTTTTTCACGACAAGATGATAGCGTTCGTCACGCTCACTGTTTGTTCCCTCATGGAGCACACAAACGTCCGACCATAGTGCATGGGCGTCTTTATGGTTCCTCACCCGGTTGAACACATCTTTGCAAAGGCCTCTAAAGATGGTGTTTCGAGCCTTTGCATTCCATTTTTCATAATTCACCTCATCGCCTTGTAGGTGTGTAGTATCCTAAGGTTTTGGGAAGCCTTGTGAGGTGGCTCTAAGTATTCCAACATCTAGAGCTTCGAAATACGCCTCCATACAGATTTTCCAATATGGAAAATCATCCCCTTCAAAGATAGGAGGAGACATCTTTCTCTAGGAGGTTAAGCCTAAATACGTGAGCACGAGGCTCTGATACCAATTGAAAGGATCAAGATGCCCAAGAGGGGGGGGGGTGAATTGGGCTAATTCTAAATTTCTTTGCAATAATTAAGTTCTATGGTTAGCCCAATTAACCCCTTGTGCCTAGAAAGTGTTTCTATTGATCTACCGCACAAAAGTTTAGCAACCTATGTTCCAATCCTACTCTTGCATGGCAATTCTATGAATGTAAAAATTAAGAATTGAATTGCTCAAAGTAAATGCTCAAAGTAAAGAGAGAAGGAGGAACGCGGCGATGTTTTGCCAAGGTATCGGAGAGTCGCCACTCCCCACTAGTCCTCTTTGGAGCACTCGTGCAAGGGTGTAGTTCCCCCTTGATCCGCGCATGGATCAAGTGCTCTTGACGGGTTGATTCTTGGACACTCCATCACGGTGAATCACCCATAACCGCTCACAACTTGAGTTGGGTCATCCACAAGCTCTGCCGGATGATCACCAACCTCCCAATCACCACCAAGCCGTCTAGGTGATGGCAATCACCAAGAGTAACAAGCACGAACTCTCACTTGACCATGACAAGCCTAATGAGAATGGTAGATGCACACTTTACTACTCTTGCTTTTACTAATGAGGGCTCTCTTTGGGATTCTCAAATCTCAATCACCTCACTAGGACCTTGCTCTTTTTGGCACTCACAAAGGTGTTTCTCAGCTATTGGAATGAGCAAAAGTACCCCCACACATGAATGGAGGAAGTATTTGTAACAGAACCGACCAAATCATAAGAACATAAGCACAAAAACAATCACCAAAGCGATCAAATTCCTGTACTTAAGCTCCCATAATCCCGGTAGTCCGGAAATCACGAAGGATTTCAACCAACTCTCAACATACAAACCAAGATCATAGTGATTCAACACAACACATCATCCGTTACAACATTTCATAATAAGCATTCGGATACATCCATCAGAATTTAAATAGAATATTACAAACCAAGTTTGAGTGTGCGGAAGCAACATAGTTTGGTACAAAACATCATAGTTTTCAATTACATTGCCAAGTCTGAGTCATGTCCCACAAAAGCATTATCAGGTACGAGAACTAGTAGAGACCGTGCCCAATGGTCTAGTCTTCATCCCCAGCTAGGAGAAGGCAGTACTTGCAGCAACCAAAGTAGAACTGGTCATCCGCAATAGGTGGGAGATAAACCCTGAGTACGAGAAGGTACTCAGCTAGACTTACCCGTCAAAACCAGAAATAAAGGACACCAAGGATCATGCAAGGCTTTTAAGGTGGGCTATCTTGACACAGTTGCATAAAAGAGCTTATGATTATAGTAACCAATTTAAACTTAGCATCAAGCTTATCATCATTTACCTATCCACTAGATTAGCACCTGTACTAGAGCACTCACTTATTAGGAGCAAACAATATTAACCATAGCAGGTATAATAAGGCTATCATCATCATATCATCATTTCCGAACCATTATGTTATTTAGTGTATCTACATTGGAGATAAGCCCATCAAGTTCTCACTAACCGGGAGAGACGGCGACTCGAATCGAATTACAACTCAGCTAAGGGGGTATTCCTAACTCTCACCCTGGCATACTTAGCAAGGGTAGCCGTGGGTTACCTTTGGTACAACTCAAGAACCAAATTCATGGGTTCGATCAGCACCAGCGCTCTCAGGGATTACCCTTCTACCAGGATGATCAGGACTTTCAAATCACCTGCCCTTGGACTCACGCCTACGGCTCCCTTCCGAGGCGTACTTTATACTTATCGACTCCCGGCCTGAGTTGAGCTACTCGGCTTCGCGGTCGGTCTCCAGACCCGGCCAACTAAGAGAGAGGCATGCGTTCAACATGAACAGGAAAGGCTCCAAGATTCAGTCCTTAATCGACACAGACGGAGTCACTACAAACTGGCAAGCCTCCTTCCAGTCTCCATTTCAAATTAAGACTGGTTCTTTTTCACGATAGCAAATATAGCCAACTGTGCCATATGTATCTTCCTATATCTCGCAGGTGACAGGAAATCACCTGACTTCTACCGCGTTTAAGCAGGGCTAAGCACTACACGAGCCTGAGCTACATAGGATTCAGGGTAACAATATCTGGACAAGGATTGGATAACCAATGCAGCAAGTGTTTGCATCCAACACCTAAACTTAATGCAACAATATATATATGTAACAATAATACTGTAACTGCATTTCGAAAATTAGGAGGCTTAATATGCTTCGGGGCTTGCCTTTCACAAAGTTGCAAGGACGGTGATCCGGGCACTCAATGGCGACCTCGTCTGGCACTTCTCCTAAAGGCTGCACCTCCTGAACCTCCGGTGTCGGCTGCTGCTGCTCGCTCGGTTCCTCGAATTCCAGCAGTGTTACTCCCTTCGGTACACCTATTGCATGCCGATGCATGAGATAAATATCATGGATGCATAAGGAATGACATGATGCTCATGATGAATGAATCATAGTAAGTGTTTATGAAAGCATCACTGGACACTCGTTTACCGAGTAAAATAGCTCTATTCAAATCACTTTAAGCATGTATCTAACTTAACTTAAAGAACAAGATCAACTTACCTAACTTGCATAACCTAATATAAAGATGCTCATCTTCAGTTAAAGGCCTAACACCTAGGAACATTACCACAAACTTAGAAATAGTAAAGGCATACATAAATTAACATTTAAAGTTTCATATGCACACAAGTAGTCCCTTAATTCAATCACAACTAAAGTTCAACAATTCCAAATGACTTGCATGAGGACATTCTGGAAAGCTTGTGAAATTCTCTACAAATCAATTGTAAACATCAAAGCATGCTTCTTACGTTAACCAAATCGAATTTCAGTAAACCTAGAATCTGTCCAAAAATGACAGGGTTACTAACTTAATTATTTAATGATGATGCAAAAGACTAATTTGATCAAACCAAGTTTACCAACTTGTTGCACATACCAGAGGAACACTAGAAAGTATAATGCTAACTTCTAAATAAATTATTTAATCTCCTTTTCAAATTTATTTAGTTAATTAGGTGATTAAAGCAATATATAGTAAAACTATTCATAAAAATCTACCAAAATTACAGTAGCTATCTCATGCTTCACATAGACTACCATAAAAATTTCAAAGCCATTGAGCAAGCAGAACTTGCTGTATCCAAATAACAGGTGGCATGCCTATTTTTAGCATAATTAGGAAACCCTAATGAAAAGTGTCAAGCAATAGATTTCACATTTTTTCCTAGCATCATTCTAGTATGAGAACCTTACTCACCAAATTTTACCTATACTGGATCTATAGAAAAATTATGAAAATTCACACAAGATCCATCCATTGATAAAAGGAAATTCTATAACTCAAAAACGACACATGCACTAGCTCTGAAATTTTAACCAGAGCTTCTACTAAGCAATAATAGATTACCCACAAAATTTCATAATTTTTGGACCACAGAAACTCAAGATAAAATTCAAACAAGTTTGCATGCATCTAAAAACACATTTCAAAGTCCTATTTTATTCATCCAAAATTTCTAAAACATGTGCTCATATAATATTTTTATTAAATACTAGACATTACTAGGAACTCAACAAAATTGGAATCATAGCATTTGGAGCTACCAATTAGGAGATACACATTTTTGAATATCTATACAAATCTGTGAAATAATCAAAACAAAACAAGAAATCATTTCACTGCTGTTGGGATGGCCCGAGGATACGGCGGCCCGCGAAGCACGCGTTGGCGCAGCCCAGACACGGCGTGGCCCAGCCAGGCTCCCGCTGTGTGCGTCAGCGACTGACAAGGAGGGCCCACGTGACAGAGAAACAGGCAGGGGAGGAGAAGGAGACGGGGGCGAAGCTCGTCGCCGGTGGCTCTTCCGGCGAGGTAAGCGGTGCTACGGCAGTCACCGCACCCGTGCGCATCTATTGGTGCCCTCAATTGAAGCTAGTGCTGTGGCTATAGGCAACAATGACGACCATGGCGGCGCACGGCCATGGCATGACCGGCTCCGGCAAAGCGACGGCGTCGCGGCCCTAATGGGTGACTCTACGAGCTTCCACAGTGCTCCTAGCACCTAGCGTGAGACAGAGGAGCAATGGCAAGGCGCGAGGACAGCTGGCTGCGTGGAGCACCAACTCCGGCGAGGGGTAGCCATGGCGCTGGTGGAAGAAAAACCGACGATTGGCCCTTACCGAGGCTCAATTGACACGATTGAACGGTGGAGGTGGTAGAGGGGATCACGGCGAGGCGAGGAGCAAGACGGCCGGCGCGTTTTTGTAGTGGCAAGCTCGAACGGCAATGGCGATGCTCGGTCAGAACTAGAGGGGCTGTGGCGGCTTCGGTGCTGCGCGTTGTGGAAGTGAAAGAAAAACAAATGGAGCAGGCGACTCGGTTGGGCAGGCGTGCGGGGTGCTCAAGATGCGGCCAGCAGCGCCAGGAAGCCCGTGGTGCGTGGCCTGCGCGAGCAAAAGGCCGGTGACGGGTGGCACCATGCGGCCAGCAAACTCTAAACCGGTCGGCCATGACGTTACTGAACGTTTTCTGAAAATGGCGATTTAGTGTTTGATGACCATGACTGACAGCGCCATTTCATCATGTCAACACGGCTCAACCAATGATCCTTTGCAAAAATAGTGTTCATGAAAAATGTAGATGTACCATCCAGCTACAATTTCTTTTCAAGGACCATGATCTAATTTGCCATGGATAAGCAGTTACATCAAGCCAAAGATTGCTCAATCACACTGAAATTGCAGTCATGACTTAGAATATTTTTCATTGTTGAAACCAGCATGTAATTCTGACTTGTGGGCCATGTTTGAGCATGTTCCACCCATTTTCATGAGTTGGTCATAAAACAACTTTTGTTCCTTGATAAATTAGCTACAACTTTGGTAAAGAGTGCACAGCCATGCAAGGTTTCTAAGTTGGTCTTTTGAATCAGTCAAACAGTGACACTCCAAGGGTCAATTCTAGTCAAACCTTCACTTGAGGGCATTTTGGTCATTTTGATCTACATGAATAATGTCCCAAAAAGTAACCTAAGTGTAGTTAAGGTGTAATAGACCATGATCAACCACTTTACAAAATTGTTATACCACTTCTAAAGATCACATGTGATAAAGCAATTAAAACAAGCAATTCATTCATATGTTTCAATTCCATGTTTCACATGTTTCATGACCTTGTGGTTATTTTATACTTGTCATATTACTACCATGTTGCCATGTTTCAAGGTATGAGAAACTCAGGTTGCATTCACATGTTACACCATTACTATTCACAACACTCAAGTATGAAACATACATAATTGGAAAATGTTGCATATGCATGTTTCCGTAACAAAGGCATGATGAGATAGATGATGCACATGTTTATGAAATGAAATGCAATTAGTAGAAGCCAAACACCTAGGGTGTTACAGCCCTCCCGCCTTAGAAAAATCTCATCCCAAGATTTGGAAAGCGTACCATTTAGTATAGAAAGTTGGATGATTTTCTTTTAAATAATCTTCCCGCTCCCAAGTTGCATCCCGTTCGCTATGATTACTCCAAACTACCTTGTATAACTTAACCACTCATGTACGAGTCACTCTTTCTTGATTATCTAGAACTTGCACGGGCTTTTCCTCATAAGAAAGATCGGATTTCAAGTTGACTTTTCTTATCGCTATTCTTTCCTCGGGAATACGAAGACACTTCTTCAGCTGGGA
Organism: Miscanthus floridulus; assembly: GCF_019320115.1. Taxonomy (NCBI): domain Eukaryota; kingdom Viridiplantae; phylum Streptophyta; class Magnoliopsida; order Poales; family Poaceae; genus Miscanthus; species Miscanthus floridulus. The sequence goes on along the minus strand of NC_089598.1, from coordinate 54,992,352 downwards.
CACATGGAATACCAGGAATATAGCTCCCATCTCACGTGGTAGATCGAGCTTATATGCTACTCTTCCACTTTTCTCGATAATGCGGTAAGGTCCAACATATCGAGGCTCAAGCTTCCTTTTGATTCCAAAACGTTTTACTCCTTTCATAGGGGATACCTTCAGATAAACATGATCACCTACTTCAAACTCAATAGGTTTTCTTCTCTTGTCAGCATAGCTCTTTTATCTAGCCTGTGCGGCAGTCATATTCTTCTGTATAGTTCGGACTTGCTCTTCTACTTCTTTTACAAAGTCAATACCATAGAATCTTCTTTCCTCGAGTTCCACCCAGTTCAAAGGAGTTCTACACTTGCGGCCATAAAGAGCTTCAAAAGGAGCCATTTTGATACTCTCTTGATAACTGTTATTATAAGAGAATTCAGCGAGAGGTAACTAGTCCTCCCAAGAGCCTTTGCAAGAGATAAGACAAGCCCTAAGCATGTCTTCAAGAATTTGATTAACACGCTCAGTCTGTCCTGATGTTTGTGGATGATAGGCAGAACTGCGGATTAAATGAGTGCCAAGATTCTGATGTAAACACTCCCAAAAGTGAGCCATGAATTGCGGTCCTCTATCTGAAACAATGGATTTGGGTACACCATGGAGACGTACCACTTGTTGAAAGTAAATCTCAACATAATTGTGAGGGTGATAGGTAGACTTGACCGGAATAAAGTGAGCGGATTTAGTTTGACGATCTATGATAACCCAGATGGAATCACAACCCTTTTTGGTAGTGGGTAATCCAACAATGAAATCCATGCTAACTTCTTCCCACTTCTAGCCAGGAATAGAGAGTGGCTGTAATAATCTGGGCCTTATGTGAATAGCCTTGACTCTGCAACAGTTATCACACCTTGCCATGTAAGCTGCGATTTCTTTCTTCATCTTGGTCCACCAATAATACAGCTTGAGATCTTGATACATTTTACTGCTACTAGGATAGATGGACAATTTAGAAGAATGGGCTTCAACCATAATTTGGTTTCTAAGTTCTTTGTCTTTGGGTACCACAAGCCTATCATTAAACCAGAGAATTCCCTTGTCATCGACCCTAAAGTGCTTGGTCTCTTTCTCTTTCATCTTCCGCTTGATGTGAAACACACCCACATCAGTCTTCTGGAGTTCGATAATTCGACTTCTAAGAGAGCAATCCACAGTGATATTGTGGAGTACTACAGGATGAAGGAGGTGTGCCAGATGAAAGTCTTTACTAACCAAGGAATTGCAATGGGCCTTTCTACTTAAGGCATCAGCAACCACATTTGCCTTACCAGGATGGTAGTGCACTTGAAGGTTGTAGTCTTTGATTAATTCTAACCATCGTCGTTGATGCATGTTCAACTCGGGTTGAGTAAAGATGTACTTGAGGCTTTTATGGTCAGTATAGATGTTGCACACATTACCCAGCAAGTAATGTCTCTAAACTTTCAGGGCATGAACAACTACGGCTAGCTCTAAGTCATGGGTAGGATAGTTGACTTCATGCTTTCGAAGCTGGCGCGAAGCATAAGCAATTACTCGGCCCTCCTGCATAAGAACACACCCCAAACTGGTGCCACATGCGTCATAGTAGACATCAAAAGGCTTCTCGATGTCAGGTTGTGCCAATACAGGAGCAGAGGTTAGTAAGGTTTGCAAAGTGTGGAAAGCCTCTTCACACTTCGGAGTCCACACAAACTTCTCATCTTTTTGAAGCAGTCAAGTCATGGGCTTGGCGATTTTTGAGAAATCCGAGATAAAGCGACGATAATTGCTAGCCAAACCTAGGAAACTTCAGACTTCTGTGACCATAGTAGGTGCCTTCCACTCAAAGACTTCTTGCACCTTAGTAGGGTCAACTGAAATTCCATCACCAGATAACACATGACCTAGAAAAGGTATCTTGTTCAACCAGAATTCGCACTTGCTGAACTTAGCATAAAGCTGGTTGTCACGCAACCGAGTTAAAACAATTCTTAGATGTTTAGCATGCTCTTCATCATTCTGAGAATATACCAGGATATCATCAATAAACACGATGACAAACTTGTCCAATTCTGGCATGAATACAGAATTCATCAGGTACATAAAGTGTGCCGGAGCATTGGTCAACCCAAAGGACATGACGAGGTATTCGAACAAGCCATAACGAGTAGAGAAAGCTGTCTTTGGTATATCTTTAGGACGAATTTTGATCTGATGGTAGCCAGACCTCAAATTGATCTTGAGAATATCTTAGCTTTGGAGAGCTGATCAAACAGAATATCGATGCGAGGAAGAGGGTATTTGTTCTTGATAGTCACAGCATTAAGGGGCGATAATCCACGCACATGCGTAGAGACTCATCCTTCTTCTTCACAAATATAGCCAGGCAACCCCAAGGAGAAGAACTAGGCCGAATCAAACCTTTCTTCAATAGCTCATTCAGCTGACTCTTCAACTCAGCCAACTCATTGGGCGGCATTCTATAGGGCCTTTGAGAAATAGAAGCCATACCCAGAATGAGTTCTATCTTGAATTCTACATCACGGTCCGGAGGTAATCCAGGCAAGTCATCAGGGAAGACATCTGGAAACTCACAGACAACTGGTAGATCCTCGATGGCTTTGGCTAGGGTAGCATTGGCCATATTGTGGATAGAGATATCACGAGGTAACTGCACTAGAAAACCCTTCTTATCCATAGGATCCCTCAACATTACCACACGGGTTGATGTATCGATCAACACTCCATTCCCGCTCATCCACTTCATTCCTAGGATTATATCAATTCCTACCCCTGGTAGAACTACAAGATCCGTAAGGAACTCTTGATCCCCAATCTCGATCTTTACATCTTTAACTACTTGGTTAGTCAGGATATTATTTCTAGCAGCACTAATACAATAACTACCCTTAACAATTGTAATCACATTCATATTATGCTCAGATGCAAAAGTAGAACTCATAAAGGAGTGCGAAGCACCCGAATCAAAGAGCACAACTTTAGGGTGATCATTAACAAGGAACTTACCAGCGGTGACCACTTCACTAGCAGGAATTTCCTCCATAGTCGTGTAGTGAACACGCCCCTGACGGATGTTTCCTTGAGCATTCTTGGGAGGATAGGGACACTTATTTGCCTAGTGACCCGGCTGGTTACAGTTCCAGCATGGCCTGTTAGCTGGTGGGGCATTGGAGCTGCCTTGCCCAGAGGTATTCTTTGGCAAGGAAATTGTGTACCCCTTGCGGAAACCAGTTTTAGCTTGATTCTTTTTCTGAGGTGGGTGGTACCGGACATTAGCATTGGGTGGACGGTACTGGGTCTTGGATACCATTGGAGCCTTAGACTGAGAAGCACTAGCCTCAAAGTTTCTTTTATGGTTCTTGGAAGCAGCATAAATCTTGTCATTATTCTCCTGAGTCAGGGTGTCACTGATAAACTCATTGAATGTGACACACTTGTAGTTGCCCATAGACTTCATCAATTTAGGGGAAAGTCCCCTCTTGAAGCTAGCTATTCTCTTGGCGTCAGTATCCACGAACTTGGGAGCATACCTCACTAGGTTGTTGAATGCCTGGAGGTATTCATTAAGACTCTTGTTGCCTTGGGTTAGCTTCATAAACTCGGTATGCTTATTGGCCATGAGACCAGGAGGGATAAAGTGTCCCCTAAAAGCTGCCTGGAACTGGTCCCAAACTATCTCAACATTAGCAGGGAAGGTGGTCCTGTGATGGGTCCACCAGATGCTTGTAGGGCCTTAGAGCTAGTGTCCTGCATACGAAGCCTTCATTCCTTCAGTCAGACAGAGCAATCCAAACCTTTGCTCTATCGTGCTCAACCATTATTAGCTTGTAATGGTTCTTCTGCCTCATGAAAAATAGGAGGCTTTGTGTCCATGAAGTCCTTAAAGCTACTATACTGGTTCGGCTTGGGTCCCTGGCGGACATGCTGATCCTCACGGTTAGCCATCTGGCGCATAGCCTCAGCTAGCATGCGCTGACTTTCCACGACTGTCTGCTTTAGCTCAGCTGGTGTGGGTGGTGGAGGAGGTGGTTGTTCCTCATCTCCCATGCTACGACCGCGACGAAGGTTATAAGCCATCTGCAAAAGGTATAGCCAATGAGCACTGATGATGTGAAAACTTTTGTAGATGAATTGTATAATTATGCCAAACTGATTCCATCGGAGAGAATGCATTTATATAATCAACAGAGGCACAATCATTCATCACAATCACACAACTCATCAGGCGCATCAATTGACGCATAAATGCGATGAACTTAACCAACAACGAGATCCATAGACCGCAAAGACGAAATTCATCAAAAGCTCACATACGTGGAGCATAATATGTTTGATAGGTTACATCCCAGCCATAGTGGTTCCAAACTTACATCAAGGGTAACATAGGGTTCGATATTACATCCCAACGATTAACTTGATACAAAGCTACTCGTTCATGCATGAGGATCAACAAAAGACTAGCTCTAGCGCATTAGCTAAGTAGTAAGCTAAACTACTGTATCATCCTCGGAGTCAGTGTCGAAGATCTCTCCTCCATCTTCATCACTAGCAGGCTCTAACTCCTTATCTTCCTCCTCATTAGGTGGAACGTCCTCAGGTCCATTGACCTCCATGTCATCATCACCTTCAGCCATGATGACACCAGAACCCATCTCATCCTCATCATAAGGTGGTAGGAGAGGGTGAAGTTGATTGTGTAACAGGTGAACCTCCTCATGGAGATGGTCATTGTACTCTTCAGCAACTGCCACTTGCTGCTCTAACTCCACCTGTCATGCTCTCAACACATTCTCTTCATGCCAGGCTTCATTCTGTTGGTTCATCACGTGAATCAACATGCGTTCACAGTTGTGGTGAGCAACTATCAACCTCTAAACCTCAAGGGTCTCTTGGTCCCTTTCCTATGTTACTTGCTCCAAACGGTGCTGAGCCGCATTCCTCTCAGCAGTCACCTGAGCTAGCTCTGTCCTCAGCCTTTCCGCCTCAGTAGGCTCAGGATGGGGCTCACTGAGGAGCTAACCGGATGATGAGGCGCCCTAGCCTCCAGCAGACTTGCGAGCAGTGAGTTTCGTGCGTGCCATCTGTAGCAAAAAGTTGCAACGTAAGGGGAGAATCATTTAAGGGATACAAATTTAATTAGTCGGGACAATCATATTTTAAGGGAGGGAGTAATGCAAGAAATGCCATGTATGCTTGAACATGATGCATGCACGATCCATACGTCCTCACAAACCTAGAAAAATTTAAAGGCTAGCGAAATATACAGTGGCATACATACGTCTCTCTCATACACGGTAGCTAGTCGATCTACAACGATACGTTGTTAGTGTACCTACAGAAAATTTCATTTCAGCCCAATAATTTCCCAAAAAGCATAGAAAACAAGCAGTAAACTAAATACTTTCATACATGCATCCCCTGATGCATATACTCTAGTATCACAGCTACCCGTCAGAGATACCCACATTTAAGTACTCTCATAGATACATGATCGAACATGTAAGTATGCGAGCAACCACAACTACTCTCCCCTAGACCGACGGTTGGACGGTCATGCTCTCACAACTCCCACTTACCAGAGCAGTAGAGGTATTTTGATCCATACATTACCACCCAAGCGGATGGCATCCATACAATAGCACGCCGTATGGACGACGAAACAGAAACAAGCAGGAACCCCCAAGTTAGTACTTTAATAAGCCACCTAAGAGTCCTTATTTGGGCATAAGGGATATGACCACTGGCAATACTTAGTATTTAATTTAGGATTTTCACAAATACTTTTGTTTTAAATACACAAATGACATGTTTAGTGTCAAATCTTGCTCTGATGCCAGCTGTAACAGAACCGACCAAATCATAAGAACGTAAGTACAAAAACAATCACCGAAGCGATCAAATTCCTGTACTTAAGCTCCCATAATCCCGGTAGTTCAGGAAATCATGAAGGATTTCAACCAACTCTCGACATACAAACCAAGATCAGTAGTGATTCAACACAACACATCATCCGTTACAACATTTCATAATAAGCATTCGGATACATCCATCAGAGTTTAAATAGAATATTACAAACCAAGTTTGAGTGTGCGGAAGCAACATAGTTTGGTACAAAACATCATAGTTTTCAATTACATTGCCAAGTCTGAGTCATGTCCCACAAAAGCATTATCAGGTACGAGAACTAGTAGAGACCGCGCCCAACGGTCTAGTCTTCATCCCCAGCTGGGAGAAGGCAGTACTTGCAGCAACCAAAGTAGAACTGGTCATCTGCAACAGGTGGGAGATAAACCCTGAGTACGAGAAGGTACTCAGCTAGACTTACCCGTCAAAACCAGAAATAAAGGACACTAAGGATCATGCAAGGCTTTTAAGGTGGGCTAGCTTGACACAGTTGCATAAAAGAGCTTATGATTATAGTAACCAATTTAAACTTAGCATCAAGCTTATCATCATTTACCTGTCCACTAGATTAGCACCTGTACTAGACCACTCACTTATTAGGAGCAAACAATATTAACCATAGCAGGTATAATAAGGCTATCATCATCATATCATCATTTCCGAACCATTATGTTATTTAGTGTATCTACATTGGAGATAAGCCCGTCAAGTTCTCACTAACTGAGAGAGACGGTGACTCGAATCGAATTACAACTCAGCTGAGGGGCTATTCCTAACTCTCACCTTGGCATACTTAGCAAGGGTAGCCATGGGTTACCTTTGGTACAACTCAGGAACCAAATTCGTGGGTTCAATCAGCGCCAGTGCTCTCAGGGATTACCCTTCTGCCAGGACGATTAGGACTTTTAAATCACCTGCCCTTGGACACACACCTATGGCTCCCTTCCAAGGCATACTTTATACTTATCGACTCCCGGCCTGAGTTGAGATACTCGGCTTCGCGCTCAGTCTCCAGACCTGGCCAACTAAGAGAGAGGCATGCGTTCAATATGAATAGGAAAGGATCCAAGATTCAGTCCTTAATTGATACAGACGGAGTCACTACAAACTGGCAAGCCTCCACCTGGTCTCTATTTCAAATTAAGACTGGTTCTTTTTCATGATAGCAAATATAGCCAACCGTGCCATATGTATCTTCCTATATCTCATAGGTGACAGGAAATCACCTGACTTCTACCATGTTTAAGTAGGGCTAAGCACTACACGAGCTTGAGCTACATAGGATTCAGGGTAACAATATCTAGACAAGGATTGGATAACCAATGCAGCAAGTGTTTGCATCCAACATCTAAACTTAATGCAACAATATATATATGTAACAATAATACTGCAACTACATTTCAGAAATTAGGAGGCTTAATATGCTCTGAGGCTTGCCTTTCACAAAGTTGCAAGGACGGTGATCCAGGCACTCAATGGCGACCTCGTCTGGCACTTCTCCTGAAGGCTGCACCTCCTGAACTTCCGGTGTCGGCTGCTGCTGCTCGCTCGGTTCCTCGAATTCTAGCAGTGTTACTCCTCTCTGGTACACCTATTGCATGCCGATGCACGAGATAAATATCATGGATGCATAAGGAATGACATGATGCTCATGATGAATGAATCACAGTAAGTGTTTACGAAAGCATCACTGGACACTCGTTTACCGAGTAAAATAGCTCTATTCAAATCACTTTAAGCATGTATCTAACTTAACTTAAAGAACAAGATCAACTTACCTAACTTGCATAACCTAAGATAAAGATGCTCATCTTCAGTTAAAGGCCTAACACCTAGGAACATTACCACAAACTTAGAAATAGTAAAGGCATACATAAATTCAACATTTAAAGTTTCATATGCACATAAGTAGTCCCTTAATTCAATCACAACTAAGAGTTCTACAAATTCCAAATGACTTGCATGAGGACATTCTGGAAAGCTTGTGAAATTCTCTACAAATCAATTGTAAACATCAAAGCATGATTCTTACGTTAACCAAATCGAATTTCAGTAAACCTAGAATCTGTACAGAAATGACAGGGTTACTAACTTAATTATTTAATGATGATGCAAAATCCTAATTTGATCAAACCAATTTTACCAACTTGTTGCACATACCAGAGGAACACTAGAAAGTATAATGCTAACTTCTAAATAAATTATTTAATGTCCTTTTCAAATTTATTTAGTTAATTAGGTGATTAAAGCAATATATAGTAAAACTATTTGTAAAAATCTACAAAAATTACACTAGCTATCTCATGCTTCACATAGACTACCATAAAAATTTCAAAGCCATTGAGCAAGCAGAACTTGCTGTATCCAAATAACAGATGGCATGCCTATTTTTAGCATAATTAGGAAACCCTAATGAAATGTGTCAAGTAATAGATTTCACATTTTTCCTAGCATCATTATACCATGAGAACCTTACTCACCAAATTTTACCTATACTGGATCTATAGAAAAATTATGAAAATTCACACAAGATCCATCTATTGATAAAAGGAAATTCTATAACTCAAAAACTACACATGCACTAGCTCTGAAATTTTAACCAGAGCTTCTACTAAGCAATAATAGATTACTCACAAAATTTCATAATTTTTGGACCACATAAACTCAAGATAAAATTCAAACAAGTTTGCATGCATCTAAAAACACATTTCAAAGTCCTATTTTATTCATCCAAAATTTCTAAAACATGTTCTCATATAATATTTTTATTAAATACTAGACATTACTATGAACTCAACAAAATTGGAACCATAGCATTTGGAGCTACCAATTAGGAGATACACATTTTTGAATATCTATACAAATCTGTGAAATAATCAAAACAAAACAAGAAATCATTTCACTGCTGTTGGGCCGGCCCGAGGAAACGGCGGCCCGTGAAGCGCGTGCTGGCGTGGCCCAGATGCGGCGTGGCCTAGCCAGGCTCCCGCTGCATGCGTCAGCGACTGACAAGGAGGGCCCGCGTGATAGAGAAACAGGCAGGGGAGGAGAAGGAGACGGCGACGAAGCTCATCGCCGGCGAGGTAAGCGGTGCTATGGTATCACCGCACCTCGTGCGCATCTATGGTGCACTCAATTGAAGCTAGTGTGCGGCTAAGGCAGCGGCGAACGACCATGGTGGCGTACGGCCCACGGCATGGCTGGCTCGGTGAAGCGACGGGCTCGTGGCCCTAACGGGTGACTCTACGAGCTTCCATAGTGCTTCCTAGACCTAGCGCGAGACAGAGGAGCAATGGCCAGGGCACGAGGACAGCTGGCCGCATGGAGCGCCAACTCCGGCAAGGGCAGCCCATGGCGGTGTGCGAACAAACCGAATGAATTGGCCCTTACCGAGGCTTAATTGACATCTATTGAATGGCTGGAGGTGGTAGAGGGGATCACAGCGAGGCGAGGAGCAAGACGGCCGGTGCGTTTTTTGGCAGTGGCGACGCCGAACGACAACGGCAGATGATCGGTCGGAACTGGAGGGGCTGCGGTTGGCTTTGGTGCTGCGCGCTGTGGAAGTGAAAGAAAAGCAAATGGAGCAGGCGACTCGGTCGGGCAGGCGCGCGGGGTGCTCAAGACGCGGCCAGCAGCGCCAGGAAGCCCGTGGCGCGTGGCCTGCGCGAGCAGAAGGCCGGCGATGGGTGGCGCCATGCGGCCAGCAAACTCTGAACCGGTCGGCCACGACGTTACTGAACGTTTTCTGAAAAAACGCGATTCAGTGATCACCGACGATGACTGACAGAGCAGGTTTGACGGTGATTAGCTCCTAATACGTGACGATCTAGACTATGCCATAGTTAACAAAGTTGATCATCTATATGTGAACTACAACTCTTGTTATTGGATCTCGAGCTGGTTTGGCTCTAGTTAGGGAGATACAAGGTGAAAAAGTTGGGTTCACAAAACTGCAAAACACTTAAGGACTTAGAAAATGTCTAAGTATGAAATCAGCATGAAATTCTGACTTGTGGGCCATGTTTGAGCTTGTTCTACCCATTTTCATGAAATGATCATAAAACATCTTTTGTTCCTTGATAAATTAGCTACAACTTTGGTAAAGAGTGCACAGCCATGCAAGGTTTCTAAGTTGGTCTTTTGAATCAATCAAACAGTGACACTCTAAGGGTCAATTCTAGTCAAACCTTCACTTGAGGGCATTTTGGTCATTTTGATCTACATGAACAATGTCCCAACAAGTAACCTAAGTGTAGTTAAGGTGTAATAGACCATGATCAACCACTTTACAAAATTGTTATACCACTTCTAAAGATCACATGTGATAAAGCAATTAAAACAAGCAATTCATTCATATGTTTCAATTCCATGTTTCACATGTTTCATGACCTTGTGGTTATTTTATACTTGTCATATTACTACCATGTTGCCATGTTTCAAGGTATGAGAAACTCAGGTTGCATTCACATGTTACACCATTACTATTCACAACACTCAAGTATGAAACATACACAATTGGAAAATGTTGCATATGCATGTTTCCGTAACAAAGGCATGATGAGATAGATGATGCACATGTTTATGAAATGAAATGCAATTAGTAGAAGCCAAACACCTAGGGTGTTATAGTATTTATAACCATGGCTAAAAAACGAACCATTATGTGCCTCTGCGGGGTGACTGAATGCTCCGGTCATGTTGACCAGACACTCCAGTCAGTTCTCCCCGAACTCTAGTGTTTAAGATGTGACCGGACGCTAGACAGCGTCCGGTCAACACTGACTGGACGCGTTCGGTCATGAGTTTCCCTCTCTGGAACCTTACTGGATTCGACCGGATGCTAGAACTCAGCGTCTGATCACTTCACCTCTCAGCGTCCGGTCACACCAGATGATTTTAGCTTGATCAAATGAACTGACCAGACTCTACGCCAGCGTCCGGTCACCCCAGAGCTAGTGTCCGGTCAGTATTTGAGCCTCCATTCACTTCCAACTTTCGATCATATGTGAATGACCACCATGATAGCCCAATTGATCTCCATTACCATGACCTAACTTAATTACCTCTGCAAAATACACATTAGTCATAGTAATCACGTATTGTCATTAATCACCAAAACCCAACTAGGGGCCAAGATGCTTTCAGTGGATCTGGCTCTTTCTAGACCGACTGATTGGAGGTGGGGATGGTGGAGGTCCTTGCACCGCACTAAGTCCGAAACTCAGGAGTGAGGGCTTGGAGTCCAAGTTTGGATGGGGACCTAGACACCTAGGACAGGAGGGTGATGGGTTAGTCATGCTTGTGCCTAGGGTACAAGCGGGGCATGTGTTTTTGGGGTACCCAGCTAGGGGCATTGATTCATGAATCACCGGCATTCCAATACGGCTTGTCTACGGTTTATCATCGTAGTAAGAACTAAAAGATGGAAGGTGATGAAATGGACTGATTGCTCAACTCTTGCTTGAAAGTAGAACAGGTGCTTACATAGAATGACTAGATAATCAATTAATATGGCTATTAATAATAACATAAATAAGGACTCACTATTAGTATTGCTTTCTGCAAAAAGGAAACCAGCAAACCATAAAGCTCATCATATTCCTTGGAGTCAGAAAATTATTTCGACTAGTCAGATAAGTCTTGCGAGTACATTGTGTACTCAGAGTTTATTTACCCCTGTTGCAAGTAACACATGAGGAGTACCTTTGTGTGGAGGATTCATCTGGTGGGCACAGACGAATCCTTGTTCTTTTATCGCTAGATGTTTATTTTTAATTTTGCTATTTAATATTCCGCACTTTGACATTTGGCAACGTAATAAAGAATTTCTAAGAACTTTGGATGTATGAAATGTATTAAGTATTGTAACTCGTTCTCATTATTGGATCCTTGAGAAAGAATGTGGATCTTTCGGGTTCTCCCTTGGGGTGTGCCCGATGGATACCGCCCGCTGTAGCATGCTTTCAGGGTGCTTAGTGTCTGGTGGAAGACGAGCGCCTCCGTAACTATGTTATTTCAGGCAGTTCTACCATAGTTCGTGAGAGAAAGACAAGCAACTTCAACCAAGTTAAGTGCATTAAGGATGAAAGGGAGCATCTGATGAGGACATGACACCATCAGATACGACCATTGTTTATAAGGTGAGCTCGTTCCTACATTTGCATAGTGATTTTTGGTACAATTAACTTGGTTCCACATGTACATGTCGTTATTTGAATGTAGGTATAAATATGTCTCAACGTGCAAGTTCATCAAAGTTGAATTTTCGGTTCATCGGCAGCTCGACAGTGCTTCATTGGAAAGGCCATAACTCAGCCATCTGGAGAGCGATCGAGGTCAATAAGCACTTGATGGAAAGCTTGTTTGATAAGATTTCAAATAGATCTGGTCTCATTTCAATATCACATCAGCAAGGCCTCCAAACCATCAAGATATTCTGTCGCTGTTTCTACTGGGAGCTACACTGTCGTTATGGGCTTGTTATTCATCCTTGGGACCCTGGCCCAAGTGGGAGCACACCCCAAGGTCTTGGAGAACCCACCAAGAAAGCTCTTGGACGTCCTCCTCCTTGGCCACCACCTTAGGAGGCCAGCAAGGACGTCCAAGCCAAGCCGGAGGCCTAGTCCAACTTGAGTTCGAGTCCATCTCGGGCTCCAGGACCAGGTGTAGTAAAACAGATGTCCAGGTCGCATACGAACTCCGTTTTTGATGATCCACATATGGATGGAAAGATAATTTCATAAGGAAACCAATGGAAGTGGCCCCATATCAAAATTACATCAGAATGAATGGGAATAGTTGAAACAAGTTGACATCTAGAATCTGTCACGGCGTTGCGTCGTTGTCTTTTGGGCCGTTGGGCCTTGTAACGTGTTGGGACACCTTTAGGACATGAAGAGGGGTCCTTGGACGTCCCTTAGGCTATATAATCAGTAGACGCCACCTACATTAGGTTTTGGGTTTTGTTTTAGATCAATCTGTCATTGAACAGTCGTCGTTATCGGTTTGCAAGACCCCAACTTCGAGTGCTTAATCATTCATCTGCAATTGTCACTTCAATTGAGTTGTGCTTTATCTTGTTCTTGCTTGTGTTCTTCGACTCGCAGCAAGGATTAGCCTGCTTGGCGAGGTCAACCGGATTGTGACACGGTTGATAACCAGAGGAGACGTGGTGCTAAGGTTGTAGGGTTCGGGTCTTTGTGATCTGAAACCAGATCGGTGTGTCGCTCTCTGAACAAATCGTTGTTTATCTTGAATCTGACGGAAGATCTAGAACCTCATCCCCATTAAGTGGTAATCAGAGCTTCAAGTATACCATCAAGTTCGCATCTTACCCTTAGTTCGAGTGTTTTTGCTTTTATCCCATAGTCCAATGCCATATTTGTTTCCTATCCTATAACCATCCGCGCCATAGCCTTTGCATGATTTAGTTTTAGAGTCCGGTTTGTTGAGTTTGTGTCCTAGGTCAAAGTCTTATTGCTGGTTTAGATTGTGTTCTTTTCTAGTTTGTGTTGATACCTCCACCCACCGCTATTCCGTATCACCATCAGTTTGCATCTTGTATCCACTAAATCCCTTATTCGAGCAGCTTCCTTAAAACAGTCATAACTTTTGCATCCGAACTCGAAATGGGAAAAAAATTATATCTACAGAGAACACCAGAAAATTTTAGATCTATTTCATCCCAGTGTTGCTGGGTTCGCAAAAATTAGATTTGCGAAATTCGATTTGGAAAATTGAGTTTCTAGGCCCACAAGTTTTGGTATGCTTTTTAGCATAGTCCTTCTTGGTGAGGTCAACCAGATTGTTACACAGTTGATAACTAGAAGAGACGTGGTGCTAAGGTTGCAGGGTTTAGGTCTTTGTGATCTAAAACCGGATCGGTGTGTCGCTCTTCGAACAAATCGTTGTTTATCTTGAACCTGACAGAAGATCGGGACCCTCGTCCCCATTAGCATCTCTTGGTGAAGGAGGATGAGATCCAACATTGATGGTAATAGTATTTTGACAAATTGTTCAATGGTGAGAATACGGACATAACCTTTCAGTTGGATGACTCTTTTGATGACACCAATAGGCACTTTGTGTGGAGAATCCTAGAATTTGAGGTCAGAGAGGCATTGAAAAGGATGAAAGGAGGTAAGGCGATAGGGCCGGATGGTATCCCAATCGAGGTGTGGAGATGTCTCGAGGACATAGTTATAGTATGGCTAACCAAGCTGTTCAGCCATATTTTTCGATCGAACAAGATGCCTAACAAGTGGAGGGGAAGTATATTGGTACTGATCTACAAGAATAATGGGGATATTCAAAGTTGTACTAATTATTGGGGAATTAAGTTGATGAGCCATACTATGAAGCTATGGGAGAGAGTTATCGAGCATCGCTTGAGAGCAATAATGCGGGTCTCTATGAATTAATTTGGTTTCATGCCCAGAAGGTCAACCATGGAAGCCATTTTCTTAATAAGACAAGTTGTGGAGCGGTATAGGGAGAAAAAGAAGGACCTACACATGGTTTTAATTGACTTGGAGAAGGCTTATGACAAAATACCAAGGAATGTTATGTGGTGGGCTTTGGACAAACATAAAGTCCCAACGAAGTACATCGGGCTCATTAAGGACATGTACAATAATGTTGTGACTAGTGTTCAAACAAGTGATGGAGACACGGATGACTTCCCAATTAGGATAGGACTACATCAAGGGTTAGCTTTGAGCCCTTATCTATTTGCCTTAGTGATGGATGAGGTCACAAGGGGACATCCCTTGGTGTATGCTTTTCGCGGACGACATAGTGCTAGTTGATGAAAGCCGGACATGAGTGAATCAGAAACTAGAGTTATGGTGGAAGACTTTGGAGTCCAAAGGTTTTTGACTCAGTAGAACTCAAACTGAGTATATGAGATGTGACTTCAGCACTATTACTCAGGAGGAGGAAGATATTAGTTTGGAAGGTCAAGTAGTGCCTATGAAGGATACCTTTCGATATTTAGGATCAATGCTATAAAGAGACATGAATATTGATGAAGATGTTAGCCATAGAATCAAAACAGGGTGGATGAAGTGGCACCAAACATCTGGTGTCCTATGTGATAAAAGGGTACCACAGAAGCTAAAAGGTAAGTTTTATAGGATGGCAATTAGACCTGCTGTCGGTGTTTTGAACAAACACTGGCTAGTAAATTTGTGATTATTGCGCGTTAGGCCTGGATGGTGCACTAAAGGACACGAGGATTATACTGGTTCGGGCAGAACGTCCCTACGTCTAGTTTGCTACTGCTACTCGTGTTATTAGTACCAAAAATGGTTTGTAGTAGGGGGTACAAAATAGTCGAGAGAGGGACGAGTCCCAAGTCTCTGATGGAGTGATCGAAAAGGTCACAGAGAGCTTGGTTGTTGCTCAGCTGTGTATGTCGTTTCGTGGGTGTTCAACTTATCCGTCAAGAGTCGGTCCTCTTTGTTGGAGGAAGCGCACCCCCTTTTATAGATGAAGGGGACGGCTTTACAAGTGAGAGGGGAAGGGTGCGTATGCTACCGAGCCTTGTTGTCCATGTCTACCGAGCCTTGTCGCCCATACCGGCGGGCACCAGATAATGGTAGGCGTCTACAACACTGTCGATGCCACTGTAGAATGTTAGCATGGCTGCAGAGTACTGCTCTGTGCAGGGTATGGTCTCTGGTACAGTGGTTTTGACTTATGAGCCTTGCCCTGCCTTTCTCTACATGCCTTCTGGTTCCTACGAGCCCCGGTCAAAGGGACGTGGGGTCAGAGTCAGAAGTAGCGCTTTGGGCAATGCCTTCTGATCGGAGGGGGCGTTCGGAGGCCGAAGCGAGTGCTCCGATCTAGTGGGCCCAAGGGGTCATGGAGTGGGTGCTGCTCCTTTGGGACCACAGCATGGTGATAGCACATCCGTCATTGTAGAGGGCGCGAGTCTCTTCCTAGATCGTAGTGGTTGTCGTATGTCTATGTCGGGTTCCGTGTCTAAGGGCTGAAGGCGGCACCTACAATACTATTCGGACTCTACAATGCCGGAATGGTCTAAAGCACCTATCCCATCGTACCCTAGTGGTACTATTCCTACTGTGACATAGGGCATGGTCCTTGGTGCTGTGTTTGACTCGAGTGTCAAGTCGTACCCTGTGCTCATGCTTATGATGGAGCAGGGTGTACTTGTAGGGCGAGGCAGAGTCTGCCCTCAACCGTTAGGCAAGGCAGAGCCTAGCCCTTGGGGGTTGGGCGAGGTGGAGTCTAGCCCTTAGGGGTTGGGCGAGGCGGAGTCTGACCACAGGGGGTCGGGCGAGGCGGAACCAGTCTTCCGTCATTTCGGACAAGAGACGCAATAACGTTCTCGTCTGATCGAGAGTGTCAATGTTCGATGGTTATCAGTTTCACCTCATTGGGTATCCCAGTATTAGGTCCCCGACAATAGCCCCTGAGCCCCTGGGTGATTTGAGTAGAATCGCCTGAGGGGTATTTTGATTTGCCAGAGGGTGCACGCGAGCGCACCCGATGGGTGTAGCCCTCGAGCCCCTAGGTGATTTGGGCAGAATCGCCTAGGGGTGCTTCGGACCCTTCGTGGGTAAGGCTATGTGGTTTGGTTTTGTCAATCGGAAAGCTTTAAGGGAACCCTAGTGTCCCATTCATGGGGATTTCATCTAGGGTCAACCTACCTGGGGCTCGACTTTGGATCGAGGCCCTACTAATGCTCTTATACCTGGGTTCCGGTTGCTTACGGGCCCATCTTCTATTGGGTTGGTCGTCGAGACCGTTGGGCCAATCCCTGGACATTCCAGGCCTAGGTGGGCCAGAGAAGAAGCATTCTGAGCCATGTCCCATATGTGGGAAAGGAGTTTGGTCTGCTTGGGAAGGCGAACCATCTAGTGTGGTTTTAGTGGGAAAGGATAGGGATTATGGGCGCGTATCCCGTGAGGTGATGCAGTGGTGCGCGTGGCAGGCCCGGAGATCGAGGCGGACGGTTGTGCTTCTCGCATCCATCACCCCTATAAAACCACAGGGTCCACCCCAGGGTTCTGTACTCCACCTTTTTGCCTTTGCATCGCCAACCTCCACCGTCAATCGCTAGAGCCTCCAACACGTGCACTACTCCCACCGTTAAACTCACTGCTGCCTTCTTCCCCGTGTTGCTCCCACCATCACAATGGACCCGAGGTACAAATCCAACATCTCCCCTCAGCGCTTAGAGGGCCTCGTCTACCGAGGCCTCCTTTGCCCATTGACCATCGCCAAGGAGTGGCGGCTTCCCGGTGAAGAGGAGGAACCGCAGCCGCCCAAAGGGTACGTCGTGTCTTTTGCCCACTTCCACGAGTAGGGATTCGCCACGCCCGCCCATCAGTTCCTTCAGGGACTGCTGGACTACTACCAGGTGGAGCTTCAACTCCTTACCCCCAACGAGATCTGCGGCATTTGTCGCCCTGTGTGAGGGGTTCTTGGGGATCAGTCCCCACTTTGACCTGTGGCGGTATCTCTTCGCCATCAATCTTCTAAAGAGGCGGGCCAGGAAGCAAGAGCTACACGCGCTGGAGGGGTGCGTTGACATCCACCTCCGCAGCAACCAGGCAGGAGCGTACCCACTAATGCGTTTGTCCACCTCCAACAAGGGGTGGCATTCGCAATGGTTCTATGTCAAGAATGACGCCACCGCCCCCTTGCTAGTTTTCTCCGGGCACTACATCATGGAGACCCTGGGGTCATGGGGGTGGGGTGTCATGGGCAAGGAGAAGAAGCACCTTAACGACCTTCTTGCCGCCCTCCGAACTCTAAAGGAGTGGGGTGTGAAGGGATCAGGGATTATCAGCGCCTATCATGCGAGGAGGGTTGCACCGCTGATGGCGTGCGCGCTTCCCCTGTATTAGATGGTGCCCGGAGCATCATTCGAAGGGACGGTGCTTTCCGATGAAGCGCTCCCTCCCTCTGAAGTGGCACAGCGCATCAAGGAGGCGATGGAGCCCACGAAGGACTCTGTTGGTGCTGTCCTTGACTTTGTGTATCTAGTGTTGGGGCATCCCCAATGCGGCCAAAACCAGGGTTTGTTGAATTTGTAAGTTTCCTTTCCCCTTGCTTTTCTTTTCATTTGAATTTCTGGCCTCCTGATGCTAACCTCAAGATAGCGGGACCAGCCGGGGGGAATGTTCTTCAAAGATAGCCCAGCTCCACTGCCAAAGGACCCAACCCGGATGGCAGCGAACCGTGCCATGGCCAGTTTGGACAAGAGGACGAGAGAGCTCATGAAGAAAAAGGCGATACGGAGGTAGCAAGCTTGAGATCGAGGAAAAGAGACTGGTAGTGAAGATGATGATGATGACGACGTTGATGACGATGAGGTAGCTATCGACATGGATTGGGATGTCCTGGAGGTCGAGGACACACTGACAAGTGCATGCCCATCCTTGTAGGGGCCCTTCCCATTCCATGCAGAGGGAAGCAAGTCCGTGAGGTCAGTCGAGGTGGGCCAAACCTCTAGCCCATCCTCGGGGCCAGCGGGAGCCGGAGAGTCCACCGCTTCGCATGGGGTGCTGGCAGAGGATCGGTGGGTGGGAGGAGGCGAACCTGCCTCTGCCACCAAGGTGTTGATGGAGGGAGGTGGCTATGTTGCTGCGCCCCATGAGATGATGGAGGCGGGTAGTGCTGCCGCCCTGCCTGAGGCATTGACGGATAGGGGTGGCTCCGTTGCTGTGCCCTCAGAGATAAGGGAGACGAGCTCCCCTACCCGGGAGCAAGGGGTAGGCTCAAAGCAGGCCCACCTAGACAAGTCGGGGGGGTCTAGGGGTTCATCCCCAAAACGTTCCCGCCGCCCAAAGGTGTCAAAGTAAGCCACTGATTCCCCTATTTTTCCTTCTTTTTAATTTTCCCGCTTTGACCTTACGCCCTTCACCTTCGTGTAGATTCTGGCGGACGGGCCGTTCTCTAGGGCTGGCGCCCAAGAAGAGCCTCGCCCTCCAGGTAGGATGAACCACACTGCCCGATGTTGCCCCTATTTTGGGCAGGAGCGACGCTGACGCTGCAGCATCATTGGCCGATCCGGCGGCGCCCACGCCTTCGGTGGTTGCTGAGCAGGTGGCATCTTCCATGGCGGGCACAACCCTGCCAGCCGAGAGTCCGGCATCGCCGGTGGATGTGATCGTGACTGCGCCTAGCTAGGAGCCACCGGACATAGCCATGGTGGTGTTCGAGGGGCCGGCGTAGTCCGTGCCTCTAATGGCTCAAATGACAACGTTCGACGTGGGCTAGATGGAGAGGGACGCGGCCGGACGGTCCCCAACCCCGACGAGTCAGGTGCATCCAGATGTAGTCATGATGGTGTCTGTGGGAGTAGCACAGTCTGTGCCACCAGAGACCCAGGCGGTGGTGCCCATGACCGTGGCAAGCCCGGTGGGGCTGGACGTCGTCATGGCGACGCCCGAGGGAGCGGCGCAATCCACGCCACCGGTGGCCTAGGCCACGGCGCCCAAGGTGGGCCCGATGGAGGAGGACATGGCTAGAGGATTTTCGGGCATTGTGACGGTGCTGGGGAGGACCAGAAGGGAGCCACCTTTGGCCCTATTGTCGAGAGGCAGCCGCTCCCCCACGAGGGGTGAGCCGCCGCTCTAGTGGATGGCCGCTCAGGACCCAGCGTTGGTTCTTTTTCGCTTGACGACGCTACCGAGAGCTTGGAGCGGGAAAATCTTGACGTCGGGTTCTTGGCTGTGATGGGTGCCTTGAGGGAGGTCAGTGGTGCCTTGCGCAATATCCTCATTCCTTCTAGCCTGGTATCTGCTTGATCTTCTTCCTCGTTTTCTTCTTTCTTCATGCATTTCTGTGTTTTCGTGTTTTTTTATACCGGACCTCTTTTCAAAGTATTGTTGCTAGTAGCCAGAACAAATGTTGGTTCCTCTATGAGCAAAAGGTAGAATGGGACTACCTCACCAAGGAGGCCTGGCTGCGAGGAGATGTGGGAGCATAGCTGGCTGCTACCCAGCAACGAGAGGCCAAGGCGTGTCGGGACATGGAGGAGATCCATGGGATGTTCGAGGACCTTTCGGCGAAGGTGAAGCTAGATGGGGAGGAGGCCACTAGGATCTAAAAGGAGCGGGATGAGCTGCTCTAGAAGGACGCTGCAGCTAGTGAGTAGGGCCATCGAGCTTCTAGCAGAGCTAGAGATGGTGCGGGACCTCAAGCTGAAGGCTGAGGAGAGGTCCGTTGTGTTGCAGCAGAGGGCGGACTGGGACACTAAGGTGATCGCCTGATTGCGCAAGGAGTGGGACAAGGTGCGCTGGACTGAGGAAAGACTTCGCTCAGAGCATGGCACAGCTCATGAGGATCATGACTGGGCCATCTAGGAGCACGACAAGGAGCGTTGGGTGGTGGAGTCCCTTCGGGTGGATCTTGGAGCCATGGTGAACCAAAGGTTGGACGTCGAGAGCATCGCTGCCAGGCTGGACAAGGAGCTTACTAAAGTGCGAGGGATCCTTTGGATCGATAGCGACAAACACGACCTTCTGCAAGCCATTGTCGGGTGGTCATCGACACCCTAAGGGTGGCGTAGCTAGAAGGAACTAGCTCACTTGTGGCTCATGCCATGGGCATCATGGCGCAGGTAGGCCAACTTGAGGAAGAGGCCTTTCACGCCAGGATCACCCAGGCCTTTGCCATCGCCCATTCCCATTATGACCGAGAGATCAACTTAGAGGTAATGAGCCAAGGCTTCACACCTGTGTATGAAGATGCTGAGCTGGACGAGATGGAGAAGGCGATGGTTCCCCTTGCATGGAACCTGGCAAACTGGCTAAAAGAAGAGGTTCTCCCTTCGTGGAAGTAGTTAGTTGAATAAGTTTGATAAACACTTATCTGTAATATGTGAACAAGTGTTGGTACTTTTGTGTCTGAAATCGGATTCGTGACTTTGTTTTGCACTTTTGTTTTATTTGTTTGATCTTAACTTCTTCCTTTTTTGCAATGAGAAAAGATTTACCCGATCCGACCCTTCCGTTTGTTTAGACCGTAGGGCTCATGGTGTTTAGGGGAAATTTTGATTGTGCTAGTTGAGCAAAATTACCATAGCCGTCTGGGCATGGGCCTTTTATAGTCTTACCAATCTGTTCCCCCGAACTTTGCCATCAGTCTTGGTGCGAGGAGGAGGTTTGCTGTAATGACTTTTTCGAAAAAAGAAAGGGGGAACCTATAGCTTTATCATCCCCCGAGTGAGATCCGACCCCTTGCGGTTGCTGGGGTCAGATGTTACTGGAGACCAGAGCGAGGGAAGCGACACGTGGTGGGGATTCGGTCAAGGGCCAGCTCGTTTTGTGACTGTCACCCCATCAGTGGTTTTTCACAACTAAAGGGGTTAGGGCGACGTTGCTTGCCTTGATGGTTCGAGTGATGTGCTTCATGAGCTCACTAACGGGGATGTTCAGGTGGAATCCGATCCCGTCGCTTTGTGATAGAGTCGGCAAAGCTCTTGGGTGGCATTCCGTTACTCCTTGCCCTGGCTTCCAACAGATTCCCCCTCAATGGGGTTTCTATGGGCTCGACTAGGGGCTAGATTGAACTAGAAGGTTGAGATGACCCTATCTGCCTCAATACGGATTGGGCAAA
The DNA here is from genome assembly GCF_019320115.1 of Miscanthus floridulus. NCBI lineage: Eukaryota > Viridiplantae > Streptophyta > Magnoliopsida > Poales > Poaceae > Miscanthus > Miscanthus floridulus. The sequence goes on along the minus strand of NC_089598.1, from coordinate 54,970,827 downwards.
GGCCACCGAGTCTCATCTACATTTTCTCCCCTAGCTCTTGTTCGACGCGGGGTGGCTCCGAACCCTTCGCAAGTCAGCCTTCAAACCTTGGTCTCTTGATCTAGCTTGAGCCCCTAAGCCCTTTAGGGTCTGATAGGGTCGGCCATGTTTTCGCGTGTTACCCCATCCTTGGTTTCTGCAATCAGAGGGGTTGAGCTGAAGACACTTGCCTCGATGGCTCGAGTGTCGTGCTCAATGAGCTCGCTAACGGGTATGTTCATGTGAAATTCGGGTCCATCATTTGCTGACGGGGTCAGTAGAGCCCTCATGTGGCATTTCACTACTTCTTAACCCGCCTCCCGATAGATGCCCGAGCTGTTCGATAGGCTCAGATGGCCCATTGGCCTCTCCTCGATGGAGATTCTGTGGGCTTGGCTCGGGGTTAAGAATCAAATGAGAAAGGTCGAGACGTCCCTATCTGCTTATGTATGGGGTCAGGCAAGGCCGCTGGGGCTCATTTCTGTTTCTCTCCCCTGGCTCTGTTTGATGCAAGGCGGCCTTGAGCCCTTCGTGGGCTAGCCTTCGAACCTCAGTCGGTCGCCGCTCATATTGAATGAGACAGCTACCGCTTCATGATGTGACATGGAGCGTTTGAGATGTAGAGATTTACATATGCAATGTTCGGATGTATGGTTTTAATGTATTACTTAATTGAAACAAAAGTGGGGTTTGGTAACGTTACCTTAGTGATACGAATGATGGGAAGCTCCAACCAGATGTGTCCGTGTGGGGTTTGGACCCGATGTTTGCGACGAGGTTGGCATAACCTACATAAGAGTTGCTATTTTTTGTTCTTGTCCCTTGGCGGTAATTCGAGCCACTCGATTGATTTAGTTGACCTAACATCTTCTCCTTGAAGGAGGCTCTGCAAGTGGCCCCTCCAAACCCTTCTTGGGAAGGCGGGAGCCAAGGCTTGCGGTACGGGGAACTATGAGTTCAATTTATGTTGGTGAACACAAAACACCATAGCCATCGAGGCGTAGGGTCCAGCGGTTCGTCCAGCTGTATTCAAAGTTTTATACCCACACGTCGCGCTTCTGGTTTTAAACGTAAGGAGGGGTCATGCAAAGAGGGCGATAGACACCCTCGGCAGCCCCCGAGCAATGTCTATGCCTCTGCTGTTGCTGGGGTCAGAGGCTCGGTAAAGAAATTAACACTCAAAGTAAGTAAACAAAGGTGCTTATCTTTCGATGGTTGTTCATTCGTTGTTTTGCCTAGGCCGCCCGATCAACCCAGGTGGCCCGTTGGGCTCCCCCTGGAGGGGGGTTCCGTCATTAGGTCACTCGACGGTCCTGCCTAGGGAAGCGGAGAGTGGCCTACATGCGAGCGTGCCCCAGTTCTTGTGCCCAAGGCGCATTAGTGGTGGGTCACAACCAAGCGACGTTCCGTCTGACCAGGCAACATCTTGTCGACCAGAGCATGTCCCTCTGGCTCCATCGTGTCCCCTTAGGTTTCTGTCAGCTTTAATTTCATGTTTGCATTGAATAGGGGAAGGCAGAGAGTTTTTTGTCCCAACCTTTTGCCTTTGCTTAGCTGCTGAGCCCCTTGTTTAAATAGGGGGGGAAGAGGAGTTCTCATCCCTCCTCCTCGCTAGCCTCTGAGCCAGCACCTCTTCTCCTTCCTTTCCACCGAATGCAGTGGTTCCTAAGTAAGAGAGGGTAATGCCAGGGAGAAAAAACTCATAGATCCGCTCATGAATTTGGAGCGTGATGTTGAGCTAGAGGTCATCCAACATAGATGAGATGGTGTGAGCTGCCCTTGCTGTGGAGGGACCACTGCTGCCAAAGGAGGAGGGGCACTGGAGGGTGCCGAGCATCATCGACTTTGCTGTCGTTCGTTGTGGCCTTCCTTCAGTGGGAGGCGCTTCCTGCCCCAACGCTGTTGTTAGGGTTGTGGCTGATGATGATGGCATAGTCCCTGGATGCCCCGGCAGAGGCACCACTATTGGGTTTGTCGCTAATGACGATGGCATAGTCCCTAGGTGCCTCGGCGGAGGGACACCGTAGTTGCCGGTGTGGTGCTCGACGTTGCAGATGATGGTGCCTTCGAGGATCCTGCAAAGCGATAGGACATCGCCGATGGAGGGCGTGGTGTGGCGGTCACAGTAGACAAACTAGCCCATGTACATGGCCGGATGTTGCCGATGGAGAGCATGGCGCGATGGCCGCAGTAGTACTCATAGCAAAGCTAGGAAGAGACTGTAATGAATAAGTTTGTGGGGGAGCCCCTGAGTGAACAGTCCTTTGAATTTAAGAGTACATTAGTCTTTTTCATGATGAAATCACTTTGTAAGCAGTGAATTTGTGCAATGAACAAATTGTTATCTTTTGTTACGGAAAATAGTTTTTTAGCTTCCTCTTTTTGTAGAAGAGGTTTTGGTGTCCTCTGACCCTTCCCATGGCTCAAGTTGCAAAAAACTAGGAGTGTGGGTGAACTAATTTTGATTACGCTTGTGAGCAAAGAAGTCATAGCCACTGGGGCGTGGGATTCCCGTAGTCCTACCAGTTATACTCAGAATTTGCTCCCGAAATTCTTGCCCTTAGGACTTGTTACGGGAAGAGTGGAAAACTTAGAGAATGTTTGCAATGGTAACACAGGAAGTGTCTGCACAATAAACGTACTTGTACCATTTGTATCAGCCCCTGAGTGAGGTTCGACCCCTCACAGTTTGCAGGGGTCGGAAGTCACTAAAGATCAGAGATTCATAAAGACAAGAACTGATAAGAAGAAGTATGCGTTTATTTAAGGGTAAAAACGACGTAGCTGCTCGATGTTCCTGGCGTTGGTGAAGACCTCGCCATTAATGGTTTTCAACTTGTAGGCGCCTAGGCGGAGTACTTCCGCGATGACGTACGACCCCTCCTAGGGTGGGGAGAGCTTGTGGCGGTCCTTGTTGCTCTGCACGAGTTGGAGGACAAGGTCCCCGACGTTGAAGGCTCAGTCCTACACTTGTCGACTGTGGTACCATCGCAACGCCTACTGGTACTTGGCCGAACGGATGAGGGCGATGTCGTGGGCTTCGTCTAGCTAGTCCATGGCGTCTTGGTGGGATGGTTTGGCCCCCTGTTCATCATATGCTCTGATTCTTGGTGCTACATAGTCAAGGTCCATTGGGAGAATGGCCTCAGGACCATAGACCATGAAGAAAGGTGTGTAGCCAGTGGCCCGGCTAGGAGTTGTCCTTAGGCTCTAGAGCACCGCTAGGAGCTCAGTGAGCCAGCACGCGTTGAACTTGTTCAACCAGTTGAAGATCCTAGGCTTAATGCCCTATAGGAGCATGCCATTTGCGCACTCGACCTGCCCGTTTGTCCGGGGGTGCGCGACGACCACCCAATCGATCCGGATGTGTTGCTCATCGCAGAATCGAATGAATTTCCTACCAGTGAACTGAGTGCCATTGTCTATGATGATGGAGTTCGGTACTCCAAAGTGATGGATGATGTTGAGGAAGAACAGTACAGCTTGCTCGGATTTGATCATGGAGATCGGTCGAGCTTTGATCCATTTTGTAAACTTGTCTATGGTGACAAGCAGGTGGGTGAAGCCCCCGAGCGCCTTTTTGAGTGGCCCAACCAGGTCGAGCCCCCAGACCATGAAGGGCCATGTGATGGGGATCATCTAGAGTGCCTAGGCTAGGAGGTGAGTCTGCCATGCATAGTACTAGCACCCTTCATAGGTGCGCACGATTTGCTCGGCATCGGTTACTGTAGTGGGCTAGTAGAAGCCCTGTCAGGATGCGTTTCCAACCAAGGTTCTTGGTGCAGTATGGTGACAGTAGACCCCACCGTGGATGTTGCTCAGCAAAAGTCTTCCTTGTTTACCGGGGATGTAGAGCTGTAGGATCCTGGTGTGGCTCCATCTGTAGAGTTCACCCTCTACAAGGACAAAGGACTTGGCATGATGTGCGAGCCATCGAGCTTCTATCTTGTCTGTTGGTAGTGTGTCACGGAGGAGGTAGTCAAGGTAGGGCGTTCTCCAGTCATCCGGAGGGTCAGCCTCTGTAGCTAGATCCTCTTCAAGCTCCATGACCTCAGGGTCGAACAGAACAGTCAGCAAGTCAGCCCTCGGGGCCAGATCAGACAGGCCATCCTTAGCCCGATCCGACCATTCATAGCACATCAAGGGTTTGTGTTGGTTGCTAGCGAAGACGCCCATTGGCATCGGCTCTCAACCAGACGCCGCCTTCGCGAGTGCGTCGGCCACCTCATTGAGGTGCCTTGGGACATGATTAAGTTCAAGGCCATCGAACTTGTCCTCCAGCTATCGGACTTCTTGGCAATATGTAGCCATCTTGGCATCATGGTAGCTGGACTCCTTCATGACTTGGTTAACAACTAGCTGAGAGTCACCCCGAATGTTGAGGCGTCGGATGCCCAGCTCGATGGCGATGCATAGGCCATTAATGAGTGCCTCATATTCAGCCACATTATTTGATGAGGGAAAATGGAGCCGAACCATGTACCTCATGCGGACCTCGAGGGGTGATATGAAGACCAGCCCCACGTTAGCGCCCTTCTTCATCAGTGACCCATCGAAATACATCGTCCAGCACTCTTGATCGACGACCGCTGGTGGCATCTAGACCTTGGTCCACTCTGCGATGAAGTCAGCCAGCACCTAGGACTTGATCGTCGTTCGGGGGGCATACCCGATGCCTTGATCCATCAACTCAAGCGCCCACTTTGTGGTTCTTCCTGTGGCATCCTGGCTATGGACGACCTCACCGAGGGGGAATGATGTCACTACTATCATAGGGTGTGACTCGAAGTAATGGTGTAGCTTCCTTTTGGTGATGAGGATGGCATATAGGAGCTTCTAGATTTGGGAGTAGCGGGTTTTAGAGTTGGATAGCACCTCACTGATGAAGTACACTAGGCGCTGGACCTTGAGGGCATGCCCCTCTTCTTCTCGTTCTACTACCAGGGCGGCGCTGACCACTTACGTGGTGGCCACTATGTATAGCAGGAGGGATTCTCTATCGCTTGGAGGAACTAGGATCGGGGGTTTTGTTAGAAGTAGCTTGACCATGTCGAGCGCCTCCTAGGCCTCGGCTGTCCACTCGAAGTGGTCGGCTTTCTTTAGGAGTCGATAAAGGGGGAGCCCTCATTCGCCGAGGCATGAGATGAATCGGTTGAGGGCGGCGAGGCACCCTATGACCCATTGGACCCCCTTTATGTTCTGGATCAGACCCATCCTTGTGATGGCTGAGATTTTCTCTGGGTTGGCTTCGATGCTACGCTCAGAGATGATGGAGCCGAGCAGCATGCCCCTTAAGACCCTGAAAACACATTTCTTGGGACTGAGTTTGATGCAATTTGCTCGGAGTTTCACAAAGGTTTGCTCAAGATCGGCGATAAGGTGGTCAACCTGTTTGGACTTAACTATGATGTCGTCGACATAGACCTCAATGATCCACCTGATGAGGTCCCTAAAGCAATTGAGCATATGACACTGGTAAGTGGCTCCAATGTTTTTCAGACTGAATGGCATTGAGACGTAGCAGAACGGTCCAAAGGGGGTGATAAAAGATGTCGTGAGTTGGTCGGACTCTTTCATTGCGATTTGGTGGTAGCCGGAGTACGCATCAAGGAAGCAGAGGGTTTCGCACCCTGAGGTGGAATCAACTATTTGGTCGATGCTTGGTAAAGGAAATAGGTCTTTTGGGCATGCCTTGTTGAGACCTGTGTAGTCGACACACATCCTCCATTTCCCGCTCTTTTTTGTACAAGAATAGGATTTGCAAACCACTCTGGGTGGTGAACTTCCCTGATGAATCCGGTGGCAAGTAGTTTTGCTATCTCTTCACCAATGGCCCTGCGCTTTTCCTCGTCGAAGCGGCGCAGGTGTTGTTTCACCAGCTTGGAGCATGGGTGGATTTTCATGGTATGCTCGGTGACCTCCCTCGGGATGCCTGGCATATCCAAGGGTTTCCTCGCAAAGATGTCTTTGTTGTCACAGAGGAAGTCAACAAGCATGCTTTCCTATTCGGAGGAGAGCGCGGTACCTATGTGTACCATTTTACCCTCAGAGCTGCTGGGGTCTATGAGGACCTCTTTGGAGCCCTCTGTCAATTCAAACGACCCGATCGATTTCTTTGCGTCGGGCACTTCTTCGACGACCTCCTTCCTAAGGGCAGTGAGTTCCCTGGAGGCCACGATTGTTGTGGTGTGGCCGCAGCACTCGACTTCGCACTTGTAAGCCCGCTAGAAGGAGGTGTCGACGGTGATGACCCCGTGTGGGCCTGGCATCTTTAGCTTGTGGTATGTGTAGTTGGGGACGGCCATGAACTTCGCGTAGCATGGTCGTCCCAAGATGGCGTGGAAGGTTCCCGGGAACCCTACCACTTCGAAAGTGAGGGTCTGAGTCCTATAATTAGACTGATCCCCAAAGGTAACGGGCAGATCGATCTGTCCGAGTGGTGTGGCCTGCTTCCCGGGGATGACACCGTGGAAAGGCGCTCGAACTGGGCAGAGGCACGTTCGGTCGACGCCCATTACGTCAAGCGTCTTCACATACATGATGTTGAGGCCGCTGCCTCTGTCCATTAAAACTTTGGTGAGGTGCTTTGGGCCGACGATCGGGTCGACGACAAGCGGATACCTTCCCAAATGCAGAATGGTGTTCGGATGGTCGGTCAAATCAAAGGTTATGGCAGACTCCGACCATCGGAGGAAGAGAGGTGTGGTTGTTTGGGCCATGTAGACTTGGCGGCGTGTGACCTTCTGACGACGTTTGGAGTCATAGGCCGTTGATCCTCCAAAGATCATGAGGCAGCCGTCCGGCGTTGGGAAGCTGTCATCCTTCTCCTCGGCGTCATCGGTAGTGGGGGCAGGTTCCTTCCCCTGCTCCCCCTTGTTGGCACTCCCGACCAAGAACTTGCGCATGAGGCTACAGTCCTTGAGCAAATGCTTTACGGGGAAGGCGTGGTTTGGGCACAGCCCCTCGAGCATCTTCTTGAAGTGGTTCGGGGCTCTCTCCATGGGCTTCCGACCACCCATGCGGTCAGCAGCAGCCACGAGTGGGTCCTCATGTTGTTGCTTCTTGTTTTTCCTTTTGGCGGAATGATTGGAGGTGCTTTTGTCGGCACCCTCATCCCACCTTGCCTTGCTGTTAGAACGGTCAAAGATTGCTTCGACTACCTCTTCTCCTAAGGCATGGCTGGTGGCGATGTCTAGGAGCTCCTTGGTGGTCCGCGGGCCCTTGCGTCCTAGCTTGTGAACCAAAGACTCGTAGGTTGTCTCAGATAGGAAGGCTCCTATCACGTCGGCATTGGCGACGTTAGGGAGCTCGTTGCACTATCAGGAGAAGCGCTGGATGTACCCATGGAGGGTTTCACCGGCCTTCTGGTGATAGTTCTTGAGATCCTAGGGGTTCCCAAGATGTTTGTACATGCCCTGGATGTTCCCCACAGAGATCTCCCTTAGGTCCGCCCAACCCTAAATGGCGTCGGACAGAAGGTGCTCCAACCATGCTCGTGTCGAATCAGCAACGAACAGTGGAAGGTTGCGAATAATGAAGTCGTCATTATCCGTACCACTGGCTTGACAGGCAAGCCGATAGTCTTCAAGCCAAAGTCCGGAGTTTGTCTCCTCGGAATACTTAGGGATGCTGGTAGGTGGTCGATACCTTAGCGGGAACAGAGCATTGAGGATGTGACGGCTGAAGGCCTGAGGGCCTGGTAGGCCGGGGCTCGGGCTCCGGTCCTCGCCACTGTCGTAGCATTCACCATGTCGAGGATGATAGCCACGGCGAGCTCCTTCCCCTAGGTCACCATTGGTGTGTCTGCGGGCGTCGATGGTGCTGCGTGCGTCGTGGTTGTGGCCAAGACATTGATGTAATGGGGCCGCAGCGCGCTGCCCACTGCCTTGCGGGGCTGGGTGGACAGACGCATCCCTGGCAAGACGCACCGAGGGGGTACGCTGGCTCGTGTCGGGCTCATGTCGCTGAGACATCAAGCTCTCTACCTGTTGTGTTGCCGCACACTCAAGTAGCGTGCGAATCTCGCGGTGGACCCGGCGATCCTCGGGTGTGGTGGCCTCTGGAAGGCCATGAAGCAGGGCCATCATGGCGGTGATCTTCTAGCTCGCACGAGCAAAGCGGGGAAGGGTTTCATCGTTGGCGATGATCTTTTGGTTCACATCGCGGGCCACAGCGCGTGCACGCCCTCCATCCCTGTGGAGCCTGATCTCCTCGTCGATCTTCTTGTACTCCCAAGCAAGCTGTTGTCCGACTTCATCTATTTCCCACTTTTGGGCTTCCAGCTGCTCCACCCCTATGCGAGGTGGGGCCGCTGCTCTCCCTTCGGCTACGTGGCCGAGGTTGCCTGCTGGGGTGACCTCCTCCTCGGAGGCGCTTTTGACGTGTCCCTCGGAGGTTTCTGCCATGAAGCATTCCCGGGAGGAATGATGGCTCCCCCCACCAGAGTCAGAACTAGAGTTTGACCCTGAGTCTTCCGCGAGGAGGCCGTGGAGGGATTCTATGATGCTTTCGATCATCCCCATGAACTCGTTGTTCGTGGAAAATAGGATCACGCGCTGGGCCACAAGGTGGCTTACGGTCGCCGCTGCGTTGCGGAGACCGAATGGAAACGCTGTCGAGGTGCACCGAGTGGAGCATTCCGGAGAGAGGTTGATGTGGCATGGGGCCTCCTTGGATGGTTGGGGTCCAAGGGAGACATCGGGCTGGCCCTCAAGCCTTCGGTAGCTAGAGTTGGCGGAGGGGAGAGACTAGACGGCCGCGTGGGCCAGCGCCAACTCTCCTTCTAGCGTGACAATGAAGTCTAGGTCACCGAAATGCACATGTCCACCTAGGACCCAGCTAATTGCATGGTTAGCCATCCGAGGCCTGATTTGGAATGCGCAAAGGTCCCTTACCTGGCGCGCCAATTGTCAGTGTTTCGAACAAACACCGGCTAGTAAATTTGTGATTATTGCGCGTTAGGCCCGGATGGTGCACTAAAGGACATGAGGATTATACTAGTTCAGGCAGAACGTCCCTACGTCTAGTTTGCTGCTGCTGCTCGTGTTATTAGTACCAAAAATGGTTCATAGTAGGGGGTACAAAATAGTCGAGAGAGGGACGAGTCCCAAGTCTCTGATGGAGTGATCGAAAAGGTCGCCGAGAGCTTGGTTGTTGCTCAGCTGTGTATGTCATGTTATGGGTGTTCAACTTATCCGTCAAGAGTCGGTCCTCTTTGTTGGAGGAAGCGCACCCCCTTTTATAGATGAAGGGGATGACTTTACAAGTGAGAAGGGAAGGGTGCGTATGCTACCGAGCCTTGTTGTCCATGTCTACTGAGCCTTGTCGCCCATACCGGCGGTACCAGATAATGGTAGGCACCTACAATACTGTCGATGCCACTGTAGAATGTTAGGATGGCTGCAGAGTACTACTCCGCATAGGGTATGGTCTCTGGTACAGTGGTTTTGACTTATGAGCCTTGCCCTACCTTTCTCCGCACGCCTTCTAGTTCCTACAAGCCCCAGTCGAAGGGACGTGGGGTCAGAGTCAGAAGTAGCGCTTTGGGCAAGGCCTTTCGATCGGAGAGGGCATCCGGAGGCCAAAGCAAGTGCTCTGATCTGGTGGGCCCGAGGGGTCGTGGAGCGGGAGCCACTCCTTTGGGATCATGGCATGGTGACAGCACATCCGTCATTGTAGAGGGCACAAGTCTCTTCCTGGACCATAGTGGTTGTCGTATGTCTATGTCGAGTTCCGTGTCTGAGGGCTGAAGGCGGCGCCTACAATATTGTTCGGACTCTGCAATGCCGGAATGGTCTAAAGCACCTATCTCGTTGTACCCTGGCGGTACTTTTCCTGCCGTGGCGTAGGGCATGGTCCTTGGTGCTATGTTTGACTCGAGTGTCAAGTCGTACCCTATGCTCATCCTTATGATGGAGCAGGGTGTACTTGTAAGACGAGGCGGAGTCTGCCCTCGACCGTCAGGCGAGGTGGAGCCTAGCCCTCGGCGGTCGGGCGAGGCGGAGTCTTGCCCTCGGGGGTCGGGCGAGGTGGAGTCTGACCACCGGGGGTCGGCGCGAGGCAGAGCCTAGCCCTCGGGGTCGGGCGAGGCGGAACTAGTCTTTCGTCATTTTGGACAAGAGACACAGTAACGTTCTTGTCTGATCGGGAGTGTTAACGTTTGATGGTTATCAGTTTCACCTCATTGGGTACCCTGGTATTAGGTCCCCGACACCTACTATGTTGTATGGTGCAGAATGTTGGCCTACGAAAAGACGACATGTTCAACAGATAAGTGTCGTGGAAACGCGTATGTTGCGATGGATTTACGGTCATACAAGAAGGGATCGAGTTCGGAACGATGATATACGTGATAGATTAAGGGTAGCACCAATTGAAGGAAAGCTTGTCCAACACCGGTTGAGATGGTTTGGACATGTCCAACGGAGACCTCTAGAGGCACCTGTGCGTAGTGGAATCCTAAACCAGGATAGTAACGTGAAGAGAGGCAGAGGAAGACCAAAGTTGACTTGGGTAGAGGCAATAAAAGAAGACTTCAAAGGATAGAATATAACCAAAGACTTAACCTTAGATAGGAGTACTTGAAAAATAGCTATTCACGTGCCTGGACCTTGATTGCTTCTGCTGGGTTTTAACTCTAGCCTACCCCAACTTATTTGGGACTTAAAGGCTTTGTTGTTGTTATTGAAGAGACTTGATTGTCATATGGCTTGTTTGTTACGTTAGTCTACTGCTGACTTGTCTTGGCTTATAACCAAGCTTATTAAACATACTCTTATTGTGAACATTCTATCCATATCTTGCTGAGATTAGCATGGAGTGTACACCCATACTTTTTCTCGGTAAGCAACCCTAACTTGTTCATATATTTTTTAAGCTCTTTGGTTTGACAGATCATACACATGTTAAGATGTGATCTTTTTCATATTATGACAAAGCATAAGAAGGAACCTCTTTTCATGTAGGACGTCATCAACATGCATGCAAATTGATCAGAACCACACTACGTTCTACCTAAAATTACTTATGCTGTTGATTAAACCTTTTTTTAAGATAAGGGAACAAAGTTCCAGGCTTCCAGCCATACTGTTGATTAAACCTAGAATCAGTAATCACCAGATTGATAGCCTTTAGTTGTAATCGAGAATTGTAGCTCATTATTAATTTTGCATGATGATCCAATGAATGCATGCTGCATGAATAAAAAACTCTCGCCTTTCGACAATTTATTTGTGCTAATGTATACCTTGCCAAATCCTTAGTCTATATGTATATTGTTCATTTCAATATGGTGACCACATTGATCTAATGGCAGACCCTGCTACATATTACAATCTAGAATAACTCATTTGGGATACATCTGTTTGATTCCATACCATGCTGAGCACTAAAAAAAAACTCTTTAGTTTTATATTATGACCATTTTCTACCTATACTAATTATGCTAATTGCAGGCATAAAACACTGTCGATAAAAGAGTCAATCATGCAAATTCATTGCCCGCAGACTCCCTTGATAAAAACTAGTACATCATGCGCGCCATCGCGCGCGCCGGCAAATCACCTGGTTAAGACGCAGGTAAAGAAGATGTTTAATATTTGCATGAAAACAATATTAGGAGTTTAATATAGATATGTCATGCACAAGAATTGAACGATTGGAGCTCTTTTTATATTTAACATGGTAAAACTATTCAGAATTGTAAACATGAAATGATTGATGTGGTAGATGACATTTCGTAGCAAAAACATAGAAGGCAATCCAATAAACTATTTGAGGTGTTCACACTGCATGAGAAATATTCTAAATCCTCTGTTTTCACACCGAACATGAAGCATGAGTTTTTTTTTTCTCTAGAGTCACATAGAGATTAGAAACTAGAAGAAGGACATGGGATTTACCTTACCCGTGTATTTGCGCCTTTGTGGCCTACACCCATGAAATCTGCACTTAAGCAATCAGCCATAAATTTAGTGTTAAGTTTAGGTACAACAGGTGTGGGAAAAAACACTTTTTGAATAAAAGTAGCCGATTTGTGAAATGTGCTGAGGCATCTGAACTTGCTTGAATACTTTAAATGCATATAGAAGCAACTAATATACTATTTCCAGATTTTAACATCCTACCTTCTTCATTTATACAGAACGCTTAATCTCTTGTTAAAATAAATACAACTGTTTCATAAGCCACAAGATCGTGCTAGCTTCCTGGTAGAAGCTTAGTAACTTCATAAATCAGGTCAACAGACTATATACAGCACAAACCACCTTTCTGGCTTGGTTGAGAAGGAAAAAGGCTTGGAAAACTGTATAATCTACTACAAAAATAAGCATGCTAAAATCCCTGGAAAAAAACAACAATAAAGGCACATCATCTCTGTTGGAACCATACTCTCTTGTACTGAATGACTTCTGTCATCTAGAATGCTGTTTTTCCTGTACTAAATGACTTGTATCATCTAATGCTATTTCAGTTGATTCATAAAAGATTGCAAGTGGTATGACTCTAGTAAATTTGTTATATATAGGACTGTGGGGTGTTTGGGTACAAAGAATGACTGACTGCCTGCTATAGAATACTACCAAAAAAAACGAGGATTCAGCAATACTACACAAATGGTGCTACGTTACCACAGATCTTTATCGACTAAAACATCTTTTTTTGGTGACCTTCAATGCTCAGCGCCCAGATTAGGCCACGAAAGAGGTTTTTTTTTTCTCTGAAAACCAAGTAGGAGACACCAAAACAAACAAGACAATGCACAACCTGAAATCGATAAGCTCATAATTTATCTCAACACAAGGTAAGAAATAGTGATTATGTTGAAACATGGGTATGAGTCATAATAATTTTAGCCTGTATTTGTGTCAATCAGATACAAAGCAGGAACACAAAGGTGCTTTGATCTGACCGTCTGTACTGAATCTGGAGGTAATGTTAAAATGTTTGTTTATTTCAAAATTTCGTACGCCTTATAGGTAACACCCAAAAAATTGTAATGTTTTGCACAATGATTATGAGAATAGTGCTGTCCAGATATGCAGTTAACTAGGGAGTTGAATATGGCATTGGAAGAGGTACGTAGTCTTGGGTAGCAAGCATTTGACAGCAGGCTACGGAACCATACAGGAAACCAAAGACATCATTCTACCTGAAAATAATACTGATATGGGTGCTGAAAATAATAACCATGCAACCAGGAAACTAACGATGCTGAGATTATTGCCTTGCTGCAGGTAGCCTTGAAACTGAAGCATGACTGACCTGGTTTTTCAGCAAGCATGGTCTGATCATGCGCCTAAAAAAAGAGTGTGTTTCTGAAGATTAGCTATCTAGGAAATTAATGACTGTAGTGCATCAAACTATGTCGACGAGATTAGTTAAAACACGGATACATCGATAAGATTGTTTATTGCAGCTAAAAAACCATTAAATATCTATGTCGCTTTGAAACGTATAAACTGAATATATATCATCAACGGGGGATGATGTATGTGTAGAGCCAAAACGTCTTAAGGGACATGTGGTGGTACCTTGTCGTCAAATGTATGGCCCATGAGCCTTATGGTTCTGGCAGGGTGCACCATGTCACAAAAAAATATGTACATGTACACGGCAGTCTTCCATGCATGCAGATGGCAGCCTGCAAAACAATAACAAATGCAATCAGTGCTTAGCATGTAAAACCAAATTCGTGTACTCCGTCGCAGCAGGCGGATGGTAAGAAAATAAGCACAAAAGTAAACCATGCACGTGTTCCAAAGCAAGACAACAAATTGCATAGTGTGTAAACCTTTAGAATCACATACTGGGAAAAATTAAGGATGTAATCTATGCACTAAAAGTATGCAGCAAGGAATGTTTCGATGTAGGATGATTGTTTGTAGAGATTGGGGATTAACCTAAACATGAGGGAAATTGAAAGGAACCTGCGAACTAATTGTATCATCATGCTGAAATTATTTGTACCTGTAAAAACTATCACCTCAAAAAATGAAGTAACTTTTGAGAAATTGTACTATCTCTGCATCATATATGGGAGACGTTGACTCAGGAGCTACCTGAATTTTAGATGCTGGTGCCTAATGTGTATATTTTAGGTGGCGGTCTATAAGTTTAATAAATCAATTTATCACCTAAAGGAAATGAGATATGTGCTTATTGTGTAGATTTTAGATGGCACTTCATACTGGGCAAACCAAAAAAACTTCTATGATTGGTTTTGGCAATAGTTTAATTCTTTGTACTGTAAAGGTCATATGGTATTTTCAGCAAAGAACAATAAATCATTATATCACCAAAAGCATGAGATCAACTATCTCTGTCGGTGTACATTTCATATGGGAGTTCATATTGGCCAAAGAAATAATATCTTATAAATTATAGAAGTAAGAGTACTGCTCCACAAAATTATAGAAGCAAGAATAATTATGTCTACGGAGAAATGTAAGTAGCTGGTAGAACAAAAACAATAAAGCAAGAAAAATCATAGCCTCTATGCATGTGGTGGCAAAGTTACAGGATGAAGCAGGGAAATAATAATAACATCAAGGTAGCGTTGTTGAGGTATAATACATTAGATGCAGGTATCTTACCTGTAGCTGAATAGCTTCACTCCAAGGATAACAAGGCGTTCAAAGAGAGCTTGTGGTAACCCTGCACGTTTCTTTTCACATGATGACTGGACCCAGACTGCAATGATCTCCGACAAGGACCACCTACAATTTCAAGAGTATAAATAAAGGATAATAAAATAAAACTTTTTTTTTGACTTGGTTGACACCAAGCACGAAAGGAATAAGGCGTTCAAAAAGAGATTGTGCTAACCCTGCATGGGGTGTTTTCTGCACATGATGAGTGGAGCCAGTTGGCAATGATCTTCAACAAGGACAGCCTACAATTGCAAGAGTATAAATAAATAAATAACTGATAATAAAATAAAGCAACAAATCTAGATTGTGTAGGTACGTGGAGAAGCACATAGGTAAACGCACACTGTTATCATGTACCTTGGACCAACCATAGTAACCATACTCATTCATTTGATCTAATCCTTTAGTATGGTATAAGGCATAGTTAGCACAGTACATCAACATATAACCATATATGATTATTTAACCTTAAGATTTATCAAAATAGCAGCTCGCTGTAGTCCACAAGATGTATCAGTATTTAGAAACAAACCAACTGTGTGATGTTGGGTTATGGTTGGTTGCTTCTTTGTACATTTGGTGGATCAATCTAACTGACAACATATGAATAAGTGAGAAGGTAAAAGGATACTAAGAATCTTAAAATCAGTGTAAACTGCAGTGAAGAGCCCAAACAAATTTAGCTGACAAATGAAGATGCTAAAATCTCAAATAAAAGGCATCATGCACACACACAATCATAGGAGGAAGGACAATAACTAAAATGACTGAACTGCAGGTACAGTTAAGGATTTAGGTGCGGAAAGGGAAAAAATATTTGTTGGAAGTATCTGAAGGAGTGGTTGTCCTCACTTTTCATGAGGATATGATAGATTAGCAAACTTAGTTAGAGGTGCATGTATATCTGTAAATAAAGAAGGAAGAATTACATTACCAACATACAGCACATAGGAAGATATTTTGCTCTAAAAATTTTGAGTGTTGCATGATGTCTAAGCTGTAATACTCATGTGCATGTTTCCTGATTTCCTGCATGAAAGCATATATAGGTGGATTCAGTTTATATATTAAAAAAAAGGAAAAAGGAAGAGTGGTCAGTTATGATTATAGAGTGGCACAGATAAGAGAGCAACCAGCATTAGATGAGGAAACCAAATAGATAAATTGATGGGTAAAAATTTAAAGAGGGTAGTGCTATAATAAATCTGTAAGGAATGCATGTGTATCAGCTGCAAAAATTACAGTACTAATCAAATATGTAAGCTGCACATCAGGTATAGAAATTACAGAAGAAACTACTAAAATGGCAAGAGTAGAGGATAGAATTCATTAATCTTTTTGCATTGGGAAATCTGAATACTGACAAAATAGACATAGCTTTAATTTTGAAGAGTAGACTATGTAGATATAGCACTAACTTTACACGATCGTAGGTATGAATTCCATCACGCGCGCCATCGCGCGCGCCGGCAAATCACGCGCATAGGTCTGGCATATAAAATTGAAGGTTATACAGATTATGTTAGAACCCATGGGCGTGTCTAATCTTCATCATGAACAATAATCATGTAATCTGACATGATTGCTGTAAAAATTTGCATACCTATGTGGGGCTAGAGGGGATCAAACCCATTTTCTCTGCAATACTCAACCTCTTTTTGGCATAGTCATAATAGGTCTTGAGCCTTGGAACCTGCAAATGAAGTTAGCTTCCAGATAAGTGAAGTCAAGTGAATATTTGGAACACATTGAATAAAAATCCTGCCTAGAAGGATTTGCAAGGATACACATGTTTTAACCAACCACTGAAAATTCCTGTAAGGAGAAAGAAGTATAAAATATTTAACAAATAATGGGCATGACCAAACACTGTGATCTGAACTTGATTATGCATGAGAACATAGAACCTTAGACAAAACCATAGATTACTAACTCTATTAAGGTGGTGGTGCAGACAATTTCTAATATACAGATGTTGACTATGTTGGTATAGTAGATCTTCTTTTGGTATACCAATCATCATAGCTCGTCATATGGTATGTAAGAACAATAGGAAAATAATCCAAAAAGGTTGAGATGGCTTTCACAATGCCGATGCTTTATGGTCTAAATCAAATCATGGTTGCGCCATTGTAGTAGTAAATTATATATTAAACACATTTGGATTCATAATATAGATATCCTAATTCAGCAACATATCAGCTGTAAACCCACCAATCAACCTGCATGTCATGTTGCCTGGTATGGAAGGTACTGCCTGGCTTGGAATCTGTACAGGACACGGTTCTAACATTAGTATCTCTATTCAAAACTGTAGTAACTTTGAAACGGTAAAATCCTAAGCATGTCTTGATGGAAAACGTACATTGAACTTACCTATGTGTCAGTAGAGGCACCAAAAACACTTGAGTGACCACCTTCCACTTGCCAAAGCCCGCAGATGTTAGGGCTATACCATGCATCATTTCTGCAAAACAGTTGTGGCAATGATTTCAGCAGCAACAGGGAGCGTCTTATGAAATTTTAAGGTTGGAGCTACATACTGTAAGCGAGAAGCAAAGATGATGGAGGTGGAGACAAAACAAATAGGCACTGAATTAACCGACATAGGTTCTTTGAACATTTTTTTAGAAAAATCTATACAACTTTGCCCTGAACCGTTAGACATGGTTGTACAAAACTTTTGTTGAGGAAGAAAATAAAACTATTGCTTACTATGAGACCTGCTTCAGATAGTTAGAGTCAACAGTATAATCGAACTAACAAACATGATAATTCTTTCCTATCAGTTCAACATGCAAGTGCATTTCTCAAAGGTAATTGGTACACAGCACCCAAATTTGACCAATCGATCAACATGCAGTACCAATGGTTGGATTTGAAATCATGGTTGTGCCATTGCAGCAGCAAATTATATATAAAGGTCATCAACGTCCACAAAGTGGATCAAACAAGGAGACCCTTTTTTCCCAGAAGACGAAATCAATACACTAATGCTGTAAATAATGCCCGCACTTTCGACGAGCGAACTAAACCTATGATTCATGGGGAAGAGTTATTTGCTCAGCAACTATTTGTTCACATCAAATTATCAATCATCACTGGAGGCAAATCTGATATGTTTGTTTCACAAAAACTCACCCTTTTTTTATATTCTCAAACTCATCCACATCTGCAGTAGAGAAAAGTGTAATTCAACAACGCTGTCATTGACCGGCCATGCCGTCCCTTAGGCTTGAACCAATCAAGATACCCCATCCCCTTGCTATTCCCTTGGGAGGATCACGGATCTACGAAGAGATGAGATAGGAAGCTGAGGGCTATAGGAGGAGGAGGAAGTCGAAGAGGAGGCAAGCGACAAGGACTTAGCTCATTGCAGGGAGGCGCTCGAAGAGACGATGACCCCGGCCGCATGGGGCAGCCTTGGAGCGGCAGGCGCTGCAGCCCTCGAGCCAGTGCTGGACGGTGCTGAAGCCTTGGGGCGATGTTGGGCGATGAGGTCGGGACCCACCGGCGCGAGGGACAGGTTAGGGGCCCGCTTCAGATCGACCGCCGACTTTGCTGATGAAGCACGGAGGTCCCTTCGCCGGCAGAGCCAGCCGTCACGTCAGGGCCTCAGCTGGCTGCGCGTGCGGCTGTGGGGATGACCGGAGACGGAGGGGGCCAAACCCTAGGCCGCGCGACCCACTGGCTTGCGTCGCGACGAGGAAGCGGCGTGGCGGCGGTGGTGTTGGAGGAGGAGGAGGAGTGTGCGCGGCGGGCGCGCAGAGGGCCGGCCACCGCCGCGGCAGCACGTTGCAGCTCCGGCAGGGGCTCGCGCGGTCAGCCGGCAGCGTTGACTCGGCGGGCCTGCGGCGATGCGAGGGGAGGAGGAGGAGGAGGAGGAGGACGGCGTCGCCGCGCCGGGAGGGAGAGAGGAAGGGCTGGAAGAAGGGGCGCCAAGCGTTGCGGAGAGGTCGAGGGAGGCTTCGAGAGGCAGCGGAGGCGGTGGGCGCAGATATTTTCAGGCGGTGACTGTAGGAGACGGTGGGAGGAAGCAGAACCGTTGATCGACGAATCCAGCGACTGAAGTAATCGGGGCGACGTGGCCACCCTGAGGAGCGGCCGAGGCTCGCTGCTTTGATAGTAAGAAATTTGAGTGGCATCCATCCACTACAAGAGATATGACCTTTGGGCCGGCCCGTACAAACTGGCATATAACACCAGGTCTGGCCAATCGTTGCCCAGTTAGGAGGACGTGGCCTGCCTGACTAGGAACAGCAGGCCGGCCCAACCGTGGCCTAGCCAGGTTGATTTACATGGGCCAAAACCTGTACAATATTAAAAAAACAACAATTTTTTATGACAAATAATGATGAAAATTGTCAATAAATCGTGACGATTACAGTTAGCATGTTGTGACGGAATATAACTCGTCGCCAAATCGTATTCATCTAGTTTGTGATGATTGCTGCTTGGTCTTAGTGACAGATAAATAATTTTCATCAAAAGTCAAAATCCCTTATAAGAACCATCACAAATCGGATGTCTTAGCAACGAATTGATCAATCGTCATGATGAGATCGTCACTGAAGGTCATATCTTAGTGATCATCTGTCTAGAAATATAATAGCATATTATTGCTCTGGATCAAACAAACACATGACCGCGTGGCAAGCATGAAGAGCACCTCTCAAAAAAAAATTCAAACAAACACATGTTTCAAGCCACAGTCCAAGAGCAAAGTATGTACTACTCACTCAGCCATTTATTTCTTTTTTATCTCTACACCTAAAAAAACTCTAAAATAATTATTTTCCCGGTGATACCAAATCTTACCCCTGCTCACGCGTCCGTATCCAATACAAATCATACTTCACTCAAAGCTTACACGTCCACGTCCTACCCGGATTGAATCCATACTTCACTCAAAGCTTACACGTCCACGTCCTATCCGGATTCAATCATACTTTACTCGAAGCTCACACGTCCGTGTCCTACCGGGATACGATACGAAGACCGGATCCATGTGTTCGCGTCTGATATGAAGTCTTTAGAGCTCACGCGTCCGTGTTCGATTACTAAGGTTTCAATTCAAAAAATTACGACCAGTGCAACGCACGGGCATATATCTAATTTACTATAATATTGCTACGGTGCTACCTTACTTTTTTTTGTGACTATCTTGCTTTTCATTATCAGCCGGCCGTAGCCTCAAATGTACAATTTGATCGTACACGCACGCTGGAGTTACATGCCACGTCTCCAAGCCATCCGACACTGACACTTGTTTTGCTAGAGTATGTGCTACTTTATTACAATTCCTACTAAAAACCATTCATATGTCTTCTACACAGTTCACAAAAGATATCGGTTCCACATGTCTTCTACACAGTTCTTGACGTGTTGGCAAAAAATCATTCAAAACCCGCCACCAAAAAACTCGTACTTTAGGAGGGACTTCAAGTTTCCATACCTTTCTCCACGGGCCATCATCTGACGAGCTAGGCTGATGGGAGAAGAGGCCTTCAGACTTTCTTTAATGCAATAATCTATATGATGAACGCACCGAATATATCCCAGATCGTTCTAAATTCCAGGCCCCAAAATCAGAAGCACCCCTGCCAATCGGCTGTCTCATGATAGCTTTGGCATCAATCCGCAAGAAGCGATCCCTGATTAGCCCTTCATTCCAGGAGCCATCCTGTAGCAAATCCGACACATGAACTGGATGTTCAGCATCTCTTGTTGTGATCGGTTGAGCTCCAAAGTGATCTAAGATCCATCGATCCCTCCATATCTCTGTAGTCTCTCCATTGACCACTCTTCTTACCAGTCCATGTTGCAGGGCTTCACGACCAGCTAGGATTGCCCTCCATGTGCTGCTAGCATGCTTTTTCCTAGTGGCCCGCATAAAGTCTATGTCATGGAAGTATCTCCCTTTAAGAATTCGTGCACACAGAGGCTCCGACCGAGATCCCAGAATCCCATGCCACCCTTGCATTTTTGTTGGTTCAGTCGCTCCCAACTCATCCAATGCATATGTCGGTTGTCTACCGAGCTGCCCCACCAATAGTTTGCTATTGCTGATGTCAACTTCTTACAAATATTGATCCGCAACAGGAAACAACTCATAGAGTACGGTGGGACTGCTTGGGTAATAAATGCATATTTGTCATTATCAATTTCTGTGGTGGCGAAATTGATTATATGAATATGGCGTTATTAGCTTGTTCTGATGAAACAGGGTGTTATTTGTTCTGACTAGATTATTTCTTCAGTTTACTAATTAACATTTAGGCGGAAATTCAATTATGCTGACTGAGGGATGTCCATATTTCTGGTATCAAGTGTCAATATTCTATATCTGTTCTTAAAATTCCTGACTTTATTTTCTTATATCCATTCAGGTGGACAGGTCGAAACAAGCATGAGAAAACGTCAGGGACCATAAAGAGTTGCTTCTCCATAGTAGACAATCGGTGACATATTGTCCTCTATCAATCGAAGTGTGAATGCGCATCACAGTTTTCTGTGCTACTTGTGAAAGGATATTTTTCTGAAGCAGAAACATTAGAACTGAATCGTTTCAGTTCACTGAAAGAATAACAAGTTGTTTGTCTCTCTTGCAGTTCGGTCTGGCTTAGCAGTCTTTTTAGTTCATTCCTAACTCGTCCCCGCTAGTTGACTTCATTTCTGCTAGTTGTTTCTGAATTGACATTTTTCTCATCTCAGTATTTTTCAGCAGCTTGTGTTCATCTGTTCCTGATTTGGGCAAATTCTAAATTTTTACAATAATTAAGCCCTACACTTAGCCTATTTCACCATTTGTGTCTAAAATGTGTTTCTATTATTCTCTTGTACAAAAGTTTTTCACCCTAGGTTCCAATCCTACTCTAACATGGCAATTCTAGGAATGTAAAGACATGAAATGAATTGCTCAAATGTAAATGCTCAAAGTAAAGAGAGTGAAAGGAACACGATGATATTTTTTCGAGGTGTCAGAGAGTCGCCACTCCCCACTAGTCCTCGTTAGAGCACCCACGCAAGGGTGTAGCTCCCCCTTGATCCG
Organism: Miscanthus floridulus; assembly: GCF_019320115.1. Lineage (NCBI taxonomy): Eukaryota > Viridiplantae > Streptophyta > Magnoliopsida > Poales > Poaceae > Miscanthus > Miscanthus floridulus. Next base: position 54,949,107 of record NC_089598.1, on the reverse strand, counting down.
CGCAAGGATCAAGTGCTCTCTACGGGCTGATTCTTTGACACTCTGTCGTGATAAATCGCCCACAACTGCTCACAAAGTGACTTGGGTCATCCACACGCTCCGTTGGATAATCACCATGCTCCCAATCACCACCGAGTCATCTAGGTGATGACGATCACCAAGAATAACAAGCACAAACATTCACTTGATCAAGACAAGCCTAATGAGTAAGGTGGATGTACACTTGCTACTTTCTATGCACTAATGAGGTACTTAATCTTAGATTATTAAATCTCAATTACCCCACTAGGCTCTTGCTCTCCATTGCACTCCAAAGATGTTTCTCAGCTAAAGAAATGAGCAAGAGACCTCAAATGGACAAGTGGGATATGTATTTATACCCCCATTCAAAACGTAACGGTAGAGGTCTGACTTAGCAAGTATCGAGATGACCGGACGCTCCAACCAAACGTGTCCGGTCATCAAAACCCCTCTCTGGAACCTTACTGATGTTGATCGGACGATGGCACCTAGAGTCCGGTCACTTCTCTGTTCAGCGTCCGGTCCGTGGTCAACAGCCTGTCCACGTTGCTATAGATACGGCTAGCGTCGCGTCCGGTGAGCACTGGTGTTCAGCGTCCGGTCGCACTCTAACAGCTGCTGCCGATCAAATGAACTGACCGGACTCTTCAAGCTGCATCTGGTATGTCATTTGACTCTTCATTCACTTCCAATTCGAATTTCTTTGTGAATGAAGTTGACTTCTATCGATCTTAGGGCTATTCTTGAGCTACCTAGTGCTAAGTTTGACAAGTGTGCACTATACCTAATCTATTAGACTCACCTAGGTTAAGCTACTAGTCCATACCCCCCTTAATAGTATGGCCAAAGGAAAAACAAAGTCCTAAACTACTCTAAGTGTCTATCCAACACCAAACGAGACTTAGAACTAGTCCGTCCTTAACCTTATCGTCCATTCTTTGAAAATCAAAACGATTTCCATCGAAAGGGGCATGACAACCATGATTGCCCAATCAATTTCCATTACGATGACCTAACTCAAATTGCCTCTATAGAACATACGTTAGTCATAGTAATCTCGTGTCATCATTAATCACCGAAACCCAACTAGGGGCCTAGATGCTTTTAATCTCCCCCTTTTTGGTGATTGATGACAACACAACCTCGAGTATGTAAAAGATATGATTGAGGTTTTCAACATGCTTGGTTCATATAAGCTTTTGACTATAAGAATAAAGGAGTTAGGCATGCTTATATGACTCAAGCCAACATGGTGTACTCAAAAGATATGAATTAAGCATGAGTACATGAAGTAAAGCTCACTTGAATCGGAGTAAAGCGCGGAAGCAAAGCCAATGAGCATAACCAAGTGACAAGACATATATAAAACAATGTAGAGAGCACACATGTCACATATGTCTCACCATCACATGTATAAAATACAATGCATGAAAGTAAACGTGAATGCATGAAGTATCACACACGAAAGACCAATAGAATCGAGTCCATCTCACACACTCTCCCTAAATCTAACATACTCGGTCCCTCTCCCCCTTTGGTGTCAAGCACCAAAACCTAAAGGTCGGACGACGGGACAGGAGTAGTCAAGTCGGGCGCTGAGGTGCGGTGAGAGATCTGGAACTGAGCTTCATCATCCTCTGACCTTGAACTCTAAAGGGTCTGACCCTCTGTAGCTAGAAGTGAAGGTGAAGCGGTCTAGATCTAGTCAGTAACTGGTGTGGACTGTAACTCTGTAGGTGTAACTGTAGGAAGGGGAGCCACATCTACCGCTATCACTGAAGCCTCAAGTGTAGGAGTGATGGTTTGAGGTGGCTCGGATGATGTAATAGATGATGGAATCATCTCGGTAGTCCTGGTAACTGGAGCAGCTATGGTAGGACCAGAGACTCGGAACACTAGAGGTGTAGGCTGCCCTGTAAGCTCACTGAAGGTTGTGTCGAGACTCCTAGAGACTAGGGTGTCCGTCACTAACGCCGAAGAAGTTTGAGTCGGAGTGAAACCCGTAACAATAGGAGTAAAATGTGGACCTTGAGCTGTCCCTGGTGAAGCAAACCACTAAGACACCTGCTCTGTAGCTGAGGCAAACTGAGGAGCTAGCTGTCTCTGACTCGGAATCCCACTGGGCTGTACAGCTAGAGTCACTGGAGTGGTGGTGGTAGGCTGGCCTATGTGAAATGTAGACTACTGAGGATCAACCCCAATAGCAGTGAATACATGCTGCATGAAGCCGAGTAACTGCTGCTGAATCATAAGCTGCTGCTGCATGGCCTGCTGCTGCCATAGAAACTCATCCTATCATGCCTGGACCTGAGCAAGTGCAGCTGCGGTCTCCTGTGCCTAGCGTGCCTGGTCCTGCCTCATCTGCTCAAGTACAGCTAGAAGTGCCAAGTCTGTCTGTGGTGGCTATGGTGGAGCTGAGCTAGAGCCACTGGCCTCTTTGTCATGTGGACGAGGTGCCATCTGCGAAATTGGCTAATAGTCATCATCTGACCTATCACTCGGGTCACTCTTGACCTCATCTTCTAGCTATGCATTGAGCTCCTCCTCCTCTATCTCTACGATGCCCCTAATAATCTCATCCTGCGGAGCTGCTGTCTCTGGTACCTTAGGGCGACGACTAGGCTAGCGAGGTGTCCTCACACGACTATGACGTAGCATTTGGTTCAAGTCATACTATGGAAACTCTATAGTAGCACCTGTCCACTCTGCCATTGTCTCTAGGGACTTGTGTGTAATTGCCTTTCGGAGTAAGAAAGTGATCCAATGAGCATAAGGCAGCTGATGGTGACCTCTGAAGCCCTCTGCTAGTGTGTCCTCCATCTCTGAAAGCATCACATCCCAAATATCAAAGACAATCCGAGACACTAGATAATGCACTAGCCACAGCTGAATTCAAATCAGGCCCTCGCGGTAGCCCATCCTTGGAAGCAGAGTCCTCCTCATAGTAACATTAAGGAGCCGAGCTATAGGTGTAAGGTCATCTGGTGTCCTGCTCGACCCCTCGCCAAATGGCTCTGTGAAGCATGGTCTGACAAGATCTGTAGGTGGCACAAGTCCACCGTGAGGGTGTCTCAGAGGCTCTATCTATCCATAGCATACCTCGTGAAGGCAAATATGTGACTCTAGAATCCTCAGTATCTCTCTGACCTTTAAGCTCTGAAGCCTATTGTCGGGTACCTTAGAATGGGGTACCCCAAGTGAAACATCAAATGGGTCGCTAAAGTCCCATCTAAAAAAAAAGCTAGAAGGTAAGTCATGGGACCCTCACCCGCCACGACCGAGCCCACTGGGTCCTCCCCCTCCCCGCCTCAAGCCTCGAGCAGGAGGTCTTGGCATCCTGACGCAAACTTTGCCTCGTCCGAGGCTCCCCAGGGAAGGCCTCAGTAGGGAACGCCGTCTCCACCTCGCCCGAGGCTCTCCACGGAAGGCCTCGGTAGGAGGTGCGTTCTTCGTATCGCGTGAGGCCTCTCGCCCAAGGCCTCGGCAAGGAGCCGGATCTCCGTCTCGTGCGAGGCCTCATTCTCCGTGTCGCTCGAGGCCGGCTCATCCACAGTCCATCGCCCCCCGCCTCGGCCGACCCTCCTGACAGCGTGTCATGTCTCATTAATGCTTCAACCACTCCTGCAATCTCAGCCGGACGGTGGCTCAATGCCATAGGATGGCCGACGTGACCCGAGGTCGCATCAGCGCCATACCAGCCAGGACAAGGCACAGTGGGGATTACCGGCCACTGTGTCCTACCACTGTGTCCACGATCAGCGCCATACCAGTGCTGGGACAGGGTACGACGGGGATTACCGGCCACTGTGTCCAAATGCTGTACCCATGATCGGCCGCCCGCTCAAGGCCTTGACACTATACACCAGGGCCTCGGCGATCTTGGGGTTCATGCCTGCCGAGACCCCCCACCACAGTACAAGCCTCGGCACCGACCAAGTCACGGCCTCGCGCACAGTCCATCCACAGTGGCTTGCACATTCGCCGCCGTGTCCACTCCGAGGCATTCCTGGGGCTCCCACGACGCATAGGATCTGATGGGACGACCACGCCGCCCCAGTACTCCAAGGATGGACCACACCGACGACCATGCCACCACAGGAACAGGCCACAGGGCTCGGACGTGCCACCCCTATTGGCACGACATCGCATAGTAATACATGTATGGTCCTTGTCCTCCCTTCAACTATAAAAGGAGAGGACTTGGGCCACTTAGAGGGAGAGAACATCTGGTAACACATACACACGCACGCATTCCAGCCGCTTGAGAGCAATGTCTCAGACGGCCTACACGACACCTTGCCGAGACCTGGGACTAGTTCCCTCTCTCCCTTAGCTTGTAACCCCCTACTACGAGCACTTTGGTGCAAGGAATACAAGTTCGATCTCTCAGACTGGACGTAGGGCGCCGATTGCCTGAACCAGTATAAATCTTGTGTCTCTTTGCATCACCATTCGAGATCAGGAGCACGTAGAACAAATTCACTAGTCGGTTGAGGACCCCCCGGTCTGAAACACCGACAGTTGGCGCGCCAGGTAGGGGCTCTGCGTGTCAGTTTTGTCATCCCAGCAGGTTCCGGATGGCAGACCCCGTATGACCATTGTGTCTCAGCACCGTGGTTTGGTTCGGGAGCCTAGAGTTCATGTCTCTAGGGCATGAGTACGACATGGTACTCCTCGCTCCTCGAGCCCCACCGTCCGACGATGAAGTTACGCACCGGCAGCCCAGGCGCAGGCGGCGTCTGGGTGGCCACTCTCGCCGCGCTCGCTAGGCACGACGCGAGCAAGGCCACCCCGACGCTATGCGAACCCAGGGCGGCATGCCACTCCCCGCCGATATCCTACGACCAGCTGTTGGTACGGGGTCCCTGGCTGGGGACCTGTCTGGCCTGAGCTTGGACAAAGGAAAATCGCCGGTGGCTCACGGCGATGCCCAGTCGTCAAGCTCCGCTCCACCACTCCCTGAAGAACCAACCTCGGCGGAGCAGAATCTAGCGACGGCACCATCCCCATACCCCTTTGGGTTGAGAAATGCCACCGCTTCTTATGCCTATGCATATGCTGCCGCTCACAAGGATCCCTCAGAGTGCTGCCAGCGCTTCGGTCTCGACCTAAGCACCCACGCCGACTCCTCGGATGAGGAAGAGGCATGGCCCAGAGTGGATTTCTCTAGGCTCCATGACTCTAGGGCTTTGCGCCAGTTCTTGGCCGCAAGCGACTACTGCTTTGGTTACTTCGACTCCGACGATGAAGGCACTTACGATCCCACTCGCGAGTGTTTCCATGTCGGGCTCAGGATGCCAAGGGCAGGCGAAGAGGACGAGGCGGTAGGTAGCCGCTCCCTACTTCGCCCAGGGGCGGGCGCCGCCATGCCCCCACGCATCGCCCTGCCGGCCGCACGAAATGAGAACGTTGCTCTTGCACGACCTCAACATCCAGACCTAGAGCAGCTCCGTGAGCTCTAGGCCAAGGTCGAACAAGACCAACTCCTTCTACAGTAGCTTTGAGACTCTCTCGAACAAGAGCAGCGAGGTCGCGGCGAAGGCGGGGGAGCTCGACAGAGGGCCCGCGATGTGCATCACCGCATCCACGACGATGAAGGGAGTGAGCAACCCCCAGTCTTCAATCGCGCTAGCCAGAACGTCGTGGCTGTGGCAATGCTGGTCCATGCAATGCCCGAGCCTTCTACCATGGAGGGGCGGCGGGTCCGCGGTGAGCTCCGCGATCTCCTAGAGACCGCCGCGGTTCAGCAGGCCGAGAGTTCCGCCTCCCGACGGCATGGGGGCGCCTCGATCCTTCTCACGGCACCGCCTCGGCAAGACAGGGAAGCCCCGGCTCGTCCCGAGCCCGACCGAGCGCCAATAGCCCACAGGGCCCCCGTGCTTCTAGACCACCTCGGCAATCGACGCGAGGTGTAGGGAGATCACGAGGTAGTCAGTAGGCGATGATGCCATGACAACGAGGGGCCCGCTCGGGGCTACCACCCACACTGAGGCGGTCACTATGATAGTGGGGAGGACTACAGTCCTTCCCTTGAACCGCCAGGCCCTCGGGTCTTCAGCAGGGCCATCCACGCTGCTCCTTTCCCCGCCCGATTCTGGCAGCCGGCCAATCTCGTGAGGTACAGTGGCGAGACCAACCTAGAGCTCTGGCTTGCCGATTACTACCTGGCCTACCAGCTGGGTGGCGCGGATGATGACCTGCTCATCATCCGCAATCTCCCCTTGCTCCTGTCGGACTCGGCGCGAGCCTGGCTTGAGCACCTTCCTCCCTCGCAAATCCACGACTGGTGCGACTTGGTTAGGATCTTCGTCGGGAACTTCCAGGGCACATACGTGTGCCCTGGGAACTCCTGGGACCTTAAGAACTGTCGCTAGAAGCTGGACGAGTCTCTCCAAGACTTCATCCGGCGCTTCTCCAAACAGTGCACCGAGTTGCCCAGCGTCGGTGATTCGGAGATCGTCCAAGCTTTCCTCTCTGGCACCACTTGTCGGGACTTGGTCCGAGAGTTAGGTCGGAATGTGCCGCGCTCTGCTGCCGCGCTTCTCGACATCGCCACCAGCTTCGCCTCGGGTAAAGAGGCTGTCGGAGCCATCTTCCCCGACACCGACACCAAGGGTAAGCGGAGGGACGAGGCCCCCGAGGCCTCAGCCTCCCACCTCCCTAAGAGAAAGAAAAAGGGGCGCTTGGGGAAGCAGGAGGTCCTAGAGGCTGATCTGGTCGCAGCCGTGGAACGCAAGAACCCCCGAGGCTTTAAAGGCCCCAGGCCCTTCGACGACATGCTCAAGAAACCCTACCCTTACCACCAGGGCTCGGTCAAGCACGCTCTCGAGGATTGCACCATGCTGTGGCGTCACTACACTAAGCTCGGGCTCCCTGACAACGACGCCAAGCGAAAGGGCATCGGTGACCGGGACGAAGACAAGGACGATGGGTTCCCCGAGGTACACAACGCCTTCATGATCTTCGGTGGGCCCTTGGCCTGCCTTATGGTGCGGCAGCGCAAGAGGGAACGCCGAGAGGTCTTCTCGGTCAAGGTAGCCACCCCCTAGTACCTCAACTGGTCTCGAGAGGCGATCACCTTCGATCGAGATGACCACCCTGACCACATTCTGAATCCGGGGCAATACCCACTGGTCGTCGACCCGATCATTGGCAACACCCGACTCTCCAAAGTATTGATGGACGGAGGCAGCAGCCTCAACATCCTCTATGCCAACACTTTGGAGCTCTTGGAGATCGACCGGTCAAGGCTCCAAGGCGACGTCGCACCCTTCCATGGCATCTTGCCAGGGAAGCGCACGCGACCCCTCGGACGCATCGACCTTCCTGTCTGCTTCGGCACCCCCTCCAACTATCGCAAGGAAGTCCTCACCTTTGAGGTCGTCGGGTTCGGGGGAGCCTACCACGCCATTCTAGGGTGGTCGTGCTATGCCAAGTTCATGGCAGTGCCCAACTATACCTACCTCAAGCTCAAGATGCCAGGCCCTAGTGGTGTCATCACGATCGAGTCCACGTACGAACATGCATACAACTGCGACGTCGAGTGCATCGAGTACGCCGAGGCTCTTGCAGAGGCCGAGACCCTCATCGCCCACCTCGACCAACTCAGTGGCGAGGTACCTGACTCCAAGCGTCGTGCGAGGGCGTTCGAGCCCACGGAGACCATCAAACTCATCCCGGTCGACCCCGCCTGCCTCGACGACCGAGCGCTAAGGATCAGCACCTCCCTCGACATCAAATAGGAAGTCATGCTCATCGACTTTCTCCGCACGAACACCGACATATTCGCATGGAGTCCCTCGGACATGCCGGGCATACCAAGGGAGGTCATCGAGCATGCCCTGGACATTCGGGCTGGATCAAGACCCGCGAGACAACGCCTGTGCCGCTTCGACGAGGAAAAGCGTAGGGCCATCGGTGAGGAGATACAGAAACTCTTGGCGGTCGGGTTCATCAAGGAAGTGTCCCACCCAGAGTGGTTGGCTAACCCCGTGTTGGTCAAGAAGAAAAATGGGAAATGGAGAATGTGTGTAGACTACACCGGTTTGAACAAAGCCTGTCCAAAGGTCCCCTTCCCATTACCTCGAATCGATCAAATCGTTGACTCCACCGTAGGGTGCGAGACCCTGTCTTTCCTCGATGCGTATTCTGGTTACCATCAGATCAGGATGAAAGAGTCCGACCAGCTCGCGACTTCTTTCATCACACCATTCGGCATGTACTGCTACGTCACGATGCCCTTCGGCCTCAGAAACGCAGGTGCCACGTACCAATGATGCATGACCCAGGTCTTTGGCGACAACATTGGGTGGACCATCGAGGCCTACGTAGATGACATCGTGGTCAAGACTAGGAAGGCCGAGGGCCTCATCGATGACTTAAGGATAACCTTCAAATGCCTTAGGGAGAAGGGCATCAAGCTCAACCCCAAAAAGTGTGTGTTCAGGGTCCCCCGAGGCATGCTCTTGGGATTCATAGTCTCGGAACGCGGCATTGAAGCCAACCCAGAGAAGGTCTCAGCCATAACCAGCATGGGACCAATCAGAGACCTCAAGGGAGTGCAAAGGGTCATGGGATGCCTTGCGGCCCTGAGCCGCTTCATCTCATGCCTCGGCGAAAAAGGCTTGCCTCTGTACCGACTCTTGAGAAAGTCCGAGCATTTTTCTTGGACCCTCGAGGCTGAGGAAGCCCTCGATAGACTCAAGACACTGCTCACCAATCCTCCCATCCTGATACCCCCGGCCGTGGACGAGGCCCTCTTACTTTACGTCGCCGCAACGACCCAAGTGGTCAGCGCTGCCGTAGTGGTAGAGAGGCAGGAAGAAGGGCATACTCTGCCCACTCAACGACCTGTTTATTTCATCAGCGAGGTGCTCTCCGAGACCAAAGCACGCTACCCCCACATCCAGAAGCTGGTCTACGCCGTGGTCCTGGCCCAGCGCAAACTGCGCCACTACTTTGAGTCGCACCAAGTGACTGTGGTATCATCCTTCCCCTTGGGCGAGATAGTTCATAACCAGGAGGCCTCGGGCAGGATAGCCAAGTGGGCTGTCAAGCTTATGGGGGAAACCTTGACCTTTGCGTCTCGAAAAGCGATCAAGTCTTAGGTCTTGGTCGATTTCGTGGCCAAATGGACAGATACCCAACTGCCACCTGCTCAAATTCAGACGGAGTGCTAGACCCTGTACTTCAATGGATCCCTGATGAAGACCGGGGCAGGCGTGGGCATGCTCTTCATTTCGCCCCTTGGAGTACACATGCGCTACATGGTGTGGCTTCACTTCACCGCCTCCAACAACATGGCCGAATACGAGGCCCTCATCAATGGCTTGCAAGTCGCCATCGAGCTTGGGGCACGGCGCCTCGATGTCCGAGGCAACTCGTGGCTCATCGTAGATCAAGTGATGAAGGAGTCAAACTGCCTCGACCCCAAAATGGAGGCTTACTGCAAGGTGGTACGACGCCTAGAAGACAAGTTCGACGGTCTCGAACTAAGTCACGTCACGCGAAAGTACAATGAGGCCGCCGATGAGCTGGCAAAGATGGCCTCGGCATGAGCCCCGGTCCCCCCAAACGTCTTCGCTAGAGACCTCCACAAACCATCCATCGGCTGCACCTTGACAATAGAGGAGGGCCCACCTGTGGAACCCATAGCAAAGCCCGATGCCCCCTCTGCTGTCGAGACCCCCTCGACCGAGCCCGAGGTCATGCAAGTCAATGCCGAGCCTCCGCAGACTGATCAGGACACGGATTGGTGAGTCCTGTTTCTCGATTGGCTTGATCGGGGGGAGCTTCCTGACGATAGAACCGAAGCACAACGGCTCGTGCGCCGAGCCAAAACCTACGCCCTCTACAATGACGAATTGTATAGGTGAAGTCCCTCAGGTGTCCTCCAACGTTGTTTCAGTGCCGAGGCGGGCCAGGCCCTGCTTTTGGACTTACACGTAGGCGCCTGCGGGCACCATGCGGCGCCTCGAACGCTCAAGGGAATGCTTTCCGCCAAGGGTTCTATTGGCCGACGGCGGTCGCTGACGCTACCAAGCTAGTACACTCTTGCGAAGGATGCCAGTACTATGCTCGGTAGATGCATCTCCTGGCCCTGGCCCTGCAAACCATCCCCATCACATGGTCGTTCGCCGTGTGGGGGCTCGACATGGTCAGGCCTCTGCAAAAGGCCCCCGGGGGGCTACACCCATCTACTGGTATCAATCGACAAGTTCTCCAAATGGATCGAGGCTCGTCCGATCAGTCGAATCAAATCCGAGCAGGCGGTGCTGTTCTTCACTGACATTATCCACAGGTTTGGGGTCCCCAACACCATCATCACCGACAACGGGACGCAGTTCACCGGCAAAAAGTTCCTGACGTTTTGCGACGACCACCACATCCGTGTGGCATGGTCGGCCGTAGGACACCCAAGGACCAACGGCCAAGTAGAGCGTGCCAACGGCATGATCTTACAAGGCCTCAAGCCAAGGATTCACAACCGGTTGAAAAAGTTTGGCAAGAAATGGCTCGCCGAACTCCCGTCGGTCATCTGGAGCCTGAGGAACACTCCAAGCCGAGCCACGGGATTCACGCCTTTCTTCCTAGTCTACGAGGCCAAGGCCATCCTCCCCACCGACCTGGAATATGGTTCCCCGAGGCTGCAAGCCTATAATGAACAAAGCAACCGCACCACCCGAGAGGATGCCCTCGATCAGCTAGAGGAAGCCCGAGACATCGCGCTACTACACTTGGCCAAGTATCAGCAGAGCCTGCGGCGCTATCAGGCCCGACGCGTCCAAGGCCGAGACCTGAAGGTAGGCGACCTGGTGTTGAGGCTAGCACAGAGCAACAAGGGTCGCCACAAGCTGACCCCACCATGGGAAGGACCGTACATCATCGCCCAAGTACTGAAGCCCGGGACCTACAAGCTGGCCAATGAAAAGGGCGAAATCTTCACCAACGCTTGGAACATAGAACAGCTACATCGCTTTTATCCCTAAATTTCCAAGCATTGTATATGTCGTTTCTCGAAATACAATTAGAAAGCGTTCTTTAGTTGGTCTTATTTTTCGAGAAAGCCCCCGAGCCCACCGTAGGTCTCGGCAGTACAATAAACACGACAAGGGAGACTCGGCTCTGCCTCAGCAGAACCAAGCCTCCCTCGGGGGCTAGATGGGGGACTCCCCCTAGGACCCATGCACCATTCTTTAGTTGCTTTTCACAAAAATTCCTACACCAAGACTCTAGCAGGCTCTGACGAATCATTTGTAAAGACTCCTCAGACCAAGGTCTGTTTCCTAAGCAAGAGGCTAGTAGAGTTGCGAGATGGCCTATGCCCCCGGGCTATGGCATTCCCTCACTACCTCTCACTCAAGGAATGGCTTAGGCCCCAAAGGGGCGCTTCACAAACGAAATCTGATCAGAAGCAACAGAGGGCAAAGGCTCGGAAACATGAGAAAAACAACTAAGAAACACAAATACTTTAGAAATAAAGGCCTCGATGGCCACAAACTTTATGATACAAAAATAACCCCTATTCTATCTTTACATAGCCCTCGGGGCCCAGGTCAAGGCTCAGGGCCTTCAGCACTGGCAGATGGTAGGGGGGAGACCACCTCCTCTTCGAAGAGCGTCGCCAGCACTACGCCAGGGCCTTCCGCCACCTCCATCAGCTTCGCGACCGCCGCATCGGCCTCCTCGTCATCATCAGGTAGAACATAGCCATCACTGATGGCCGGGAGGTCGACGCCAAGGTAGTGAGAGGAGATGACGGCCATCGCTCACTTGACACCCGTGTGCAGCGCCCCTCGGAGCCGCTCGCGCATCTGTCTGCTCAGCACAATCAAGCGGCTCCCAAGGGAGCTGCCTAACTAAACCCCCTCGACCTCCAAGGCCTCGCAGGCCGAAAGGGCGGCACATTTCAACGCCTCATGCTCCTTGATCTCAGTATCGAGCACTGTCTGCACCGTGCTGGAAGCCTCGGCGGCCCGGGTGAACTCTGCCTCTGACTCTGCACCGCGGAAAATGTAGTGAGGTCGAGCCAGAGAAAAAACAACCTAAGTTAGGGACGGAAGCCCATGAAACTCACCCTTGGCCTTTAGCTCCCAGCGTCGGGTCTCGGCCTGACAGGCCTTGGCTTTCTCCTTCAACCGCTAGGCCTTGACCCGAGAGGCCTCGGCCGCCCTAGAAGCTTCACTCCCCAGCTCTGCATCATACAAGGAAGTTAGGGAGCGAACATAAGGAGAAGGAAACAAAACAAAGGAACTGGAACTCACCCTCGACCGCCCCCTCAAAACCACAACCTCGATTTGCGAGGCCTCAACCGCAGCAAGGGCCTTGTTCAGAGCGCCTTTGGTCAGCCGGTGCGCACTCTCCTCTGCCCCCAGCTGCCCGGCGAGGGCCTTGCCCGAGGCCATCGCTTCTTCAGCCCGACATCTGAAGGCATCCTGATCGCTGACGGCGTAGGTAAGCTCCTCCTCCAGCTCCTTGATCCGCGCCGCCAAGGGGGCGAGCTGCGTCTGAGCGGTGGCCGCCTCGACCTTCGTGTCAGCACAGCGAAGGCGGAGGTCCTCCACCTCCACGCTTTGTGCCGATAGAAGCTCGTTAGCATCGGCAAGAAGGCCCCTCTGCCGCTGAAGCTAGTCCCAGATTCCCCTCTCCCGCCGGAGGAAGACTAACTTCCCAAGAGACCGAGTCTCGAGCTCTTGACGAGGCAGAGCAGAGGTCGTCGATTGCGACAAAACTAAGAAAAGAACAACGTCACGCGAGAAAGGAAAACACGAACCTGGGCGACTCCGGGTAGTTCATCGGCCACCACGGACAGCGTTGTCCATAGCGACCGCTCCGCCAGCTTGTGGTACTGCTCGAAGGTACTCCAGCGCCTGCCCTCGGCCGTGTCCTCAAGGGCAAACAGAGGCTCCCCCTCAGGGTCGTCCCGGCTCCGCCACAGTACCCGCGGGTGATCCCACCCGCGGGGCTCGGGTCACTCCCGCACGAGGGCTGAGCTTCCCTCGCCCAAGAGCGGCACCAGCTACTCCATGGCATCGGTCTCCTTGGCGTCGACCACCTCCCGTGCCTGGGAAGTATCGTCGGAGGAGATCGGATAGACCTCCGTCTCTCGGGTGCTCTCCCGCAACAACGGCGGGCCCTAAGCCAAGGGCATGGCCGAGGCCTCCGCCGCCTGCATCTCTGCCTCCTGCACAGACGGCCTTGCCGCCATCATGATGGCCGTGGTGACCTTGGGGGCTCTGGCCTCTGCAATCATGGCCTCGGCGGTCTCAGGGGCTTCGGCCTCCGCCATTGTGGCCTCGGCAGACGCAGAAACACTAACCGTGGAAACTGCGGTCTCGGCGGTCGTAGGCGCCGGGGCCTCCATCGCCTTAGCCTCGTAGCCCCTGGGAGCCTCGGCAACAAAGGGCACGACGGCCCCATCTGACCATGTAGGGGCCACCTCGGCAACCCCTCCTTGGGTGGCCAGTTCCTTTGGGTCGACCCTCACTGATGCCACGCCACATTGGATGGCGGCTTGTGCCTCCGCCACCCAGTGGGCGGAGGAGCCGGGGCTCACCTTAAGCGCCTTGAGGGGCACCAAGGGGAGGTCGTCCGCAGGCCGCTTCCGACTAAAGAAAAGTGAACGGAAGACACTACGACCCTGCCAAAAATACACTTACTTAGAGCGGGGCAGCCCCCGCTTCGCCACAGCAAACCTCATCCGCAACGGCGGAGGCGGCGGCAGTGGCGTCGCATCTGTACCCATCGGTGTCGGTCGGTCCTCAGCGGACCCCAGCGCCCCTTCGGTCCTCTGCGGGGGCGGTGGCATTGCCTCCACCGCCACCTGCTCTGCCACGGCCGCCGAGCCTACTGGGCTGACGGCGCGTTTGCCTAACGCCCGCGCCTCGGGTGTATCGGCCTCGGCCCCGGAGCGGGCAACCGCCGGCCCCGGGTCCACTTCTCCTCCCCTTCCTGGGGGTGCCGGGCTGCTTGCCGACGCCCCGGGCGCCACCTCCACGACATCAGGAAGGTGGTCCAGGGGACCTCGCCCTCCCTCGCCCTTGTTGTTCCCGTCCGAGGCCTCCGTCGACAACGACGTCGACGGGGATTCCTCCAATGGGAGACCATCCTTCCATTGCTGACGGCGGCGCTTATCCAATGCCTCGCGCGCAAGGATGTGCTTCGTGCGCTTCGCCGCCTTAGCATCCTTTCGCTTCTTCTGTGCGTCGGTGTGAGCGTGGTTGATCGCCCGCTGCCCCGCGTCCTCGGGAACGGGCAGCGGGGAGGAGCGCACGTCCCTCATCCCCTGAAGGAACGACAAACGCGCATAAGGAAACAAGGGATAAAGGGAGATTGAGGAGGCTCAGAGGCCACAGCGGCACTCGACTTACCAGCAAAAGGAACCCCCATGACGGTCGCATCGTGAAGGGGGTCAGGTTGTCGCACCTCAACTTCGCATCTACCGTCTCCCCCACCCGACGGAGAATTTCCTCGTCGGAGAGGGCGGAGGAAGACATCCGGGTGCCTTCAATGGGCTCACCTGGCCTCATCTCGAACACCCGCTGCTGCCGAGCCATCAGCGGCAGCACCCTCTGGCGGTGGAAGGCAGCCACGACCACAGTGACCGTGAGGCCATGGCTCCGCAGCCTCGCTAGCCCCTCCAGGAGCGGCTCTAGCTTGGGCTGGTCGACCTTCGGGACACCCCACTTCCATTTCTCCGGGCAACTCCCCACAATCCACCCAGTATAAGGGGGAAGTCCTCCGTCATCGTTGCAGAGGTAAAACCAACTCATGTACCACCGGCGGTTGGAGGACACGAGTTGGGCTGGGATGTAGAGGTGCAGGCGGTCCTGACGCACTTGGAGAGTGCAGCCTCCGGCCCTCGATGCCTTCCTCTTACCCGACGTGCCCGTCAGCTTGGTAGTATGCCCCACCCGGAACAGGTGGAGCCACAAATCCTAATGGGGAGCGATCCCCAAATACCCCTCGTAGACGGCAACAAAGATAGCTGCCTGAGCGATGGAGTTGGGATTAAAATTGTGGAGCTCCACGCCGTAGTAGTGCGGGAGCGCCCACATGAACCGGTCCACTGGGACACCGAGGCCATGCTCGTGGAAGGAGACGAAGCTCATGACGTAGCCGTTGCGGGGCCTCGGCTCCGGCTCGCCGTATGGAGCAATCCACTCCGGCCTACTAGGGTCTGTCACTGGGCGGAGGAGTCCACCATCGACAAGCGACTGGAGCATCTCCTCGGTGACGTTCGACGGATCCCAAGGGTCCGCCTCGACAACGACGATGTTGCCGGCCATGGGTGCGATGGAGGAATCGGGTGCGGCGGTGAGTTTTTCTCTCTCCCTCCCACGCTCTTGTTTTTTCCTCGCTTTCTCCCTAGACTCGCTCTTCTCTCCTCTTCTTCCCGGCACCCGCTGCTCTGGCGATGGCTCGACGGAGGTGGTACTAATGCAGACAAGGTAAGATGAGGAGGGGCGAGATTCCTTGGGTATTTATGCAGGGACAAGGCAAAACGAACGGGCGATGAAATCGGGGAGGTTTTCCCCCGTCCGGCGCGGTTAACCACGAGCCGATTTCGGCGGCCCACGTGCCCATGTCTCCCGCATTAAATGCGAGGACAGTTACGTCCCATCCATCACGTCGCGCTCGGCCACTATGGCAGCAGGCATTGTTTTGCCTCCCCATGAAACCGCCTCAAAAGGCGCGCCACCCGCGGCTGAGCCAATAGGGAAGATATTTCCCGTGGCCTGTTCCTTTCATAGGAAGGAACCGGGCTCTGAGCCTATTACGATCCAGGGGTTCGAAGGCTGGACCCCAAAGGGTTTCGACAGCGGCCCCAGGATAACAGAGTCAGGGGCGACTGCGGGCGAGCCTATACGGGGCCAAGACCCTAGCGAGCGAAACGCTTGGGATGCCCAAAGTCATGTCTGAGACCGGTAGGAAAGTATCCAAATGGGATCCCACCGTAGGGAGGCACCGAGCCACCGAGGCCCAATGAATGGCCTCGGCACCCACTAGAGAAATCCTCTAGTACTCTTAGAGTGTGTCTCTAGACCACTAGCCATCCCCTAATGAACGGGGTTCGGGCCTCCACTTGGACTACCCGATAACAGCTCACCGGAAGTGCCACCGCTCGTGCCCATCGAGGGTAGCGAGGCACATTCCACCCCTCCTTCCGAGCGAAAAGGAAGCGCGAGGGTCGCATAAAAAGTTAGGGGAACCCCCGACGGCCTTCTCGCCCTATGTAGAGGCTAGGGGGCTCCTCCTGCAAATATGCCGAGACCCCACGACCCGGGCTCGCGCCCAAAGGGGCCTCGGCAAACAAACCCTCACGCGCAAGGGGCGTATAAAAAGTTAGGAGAATTCCTGATGGCCCTCTCACGCAGAGGCTAGGGGCTCTTCCTGCAACCTTGCCAAGACCAGAATGGGCTGGGCAAACTAACCCTCCGTCTGAATGAAAAAGACATGTGAAGATCAGATGAAAGGGCCAGAACACCCAAGACAAAGACAAACAGTCCAAAACCGAGCTAGAGGTTTCGCTACAAACACGATAAAAGGGCACCGAGCCTGTTATGGTCCAGGGGTTCGAAGGCTAGGCCTCCAAAAGGTTTCAACAGCCGCCCCAGGGCAACAGAGTCAGGGACGACATCGGGGCGAGCCTATGAATGGCCCAGGCCTGAGCGAACGGTCGCTCGGGGCGTCCTAAGTCGTGTCCGAGACCGGCGGGGAAGTATCCAAATGGGATCCCACCGTAGGGAGGCACCGAGCCACTGAGGCCCGCGAACGGCCTCGGCACCCACTAGAGAAACCCCCTGGTACTCTTGGAGTGCGTCTCTAGAACACTAGCCATCCCCCAGCGAACAGGGCTCGGGCCTCCACTCGGACTACCCGCTAACAGCTCACCGGAAGTGTCCACACTCGTGCCCATCGAGGGTAGCCTGGCACATTCCACCCCTCCTTCCGAGCAAAAGGAAGCATGAGGATCATACCCAAAGTCAGGGGACCCCTAACGAACCTCTCGCTCCATGCGAAGGCTAGAGGGCTTCTTCCTGCAGCCTCGCCGAGACCCCCGCAACCCGAACTTGCGCTTGGGGGCTTGGCAAATGCAATAAGAACTACTCGTTCAGACACGAAAATGAAGAAAGCCCCTGGAGGAGTAACTCCACTCCTCCAGGGGCTTAGGGGCTACACTCGGCGGGTGCGCTCGCGTGCACCCACTGAAACCTCAAAAAACAAACCCCAATTCCTACGGGGCAGGTATAAACCAAGCCTCGGCAAACCCTTAGGGGGAGTGCACGCACTCCCCCCAAGGCTCGGGGGCTACTGTCGGGTACCTTAGAATGGGGTACCCCAAGCGAAACATCAAATGGGTCGCTAAAGTCCCATCTAAAAAAAAATAAAAGCTAGAAGGTAAGTCGTGGGACCCTCACCCGCCACGACCGAGCCCACTAGGTCCTGCCCCTCCCCGCCTCGAGCCTCGAGCAGGAGGTCTTGGCATCCTGACACAAACTCCGCCTCGTGCGAGGCTCCCTAGGGAAGGCCTCGGCAGGGAACGCCGTCTCCACCTCGCCCAAGGCTCTTCACGGAAGGCCTTGGCAGGAGGCGCGTTCTCCGTATCGCGCAAGGCCTCTCGCCTGAGGCCTCGGCAAGGAGCCGGATCTCCGTCTCACATGAGGCCTCATTCTCTGTGTCGCTCAAGGCCGGCTCGTCCACGGTCCATCGCCCCCCGCCTCGGCCGACCCTCCCGATAGCGTGTCATGTCTCATTAATGCTTCAACCACTCCCGCAATCTCAGCCGGATGGTGGCTCAACGCCACAGGATGGCCGACGCGACCCGAGGTCGCATCAGCGCCATACTGGCCGAGACAGGGCACGGCGGGGATTACCGGCCACTGTGTCCTACCACTGTGTCCATGATCAGCGCCATACCAGCTGGGATAGGGTACGACGGGGATTACCGGCCACTGTGTCCAAATGCTGTACCCATGATCGGCCACCCGCTCAAGGCCTCGGCATTGTACACCAGGGCCTCGGCAATCTTGGGGTTCGTGCCTGCCGAGACCCCCCCATCGTAGTACAAGCCTCGGCACCGACCAAGTCGTGGCCTCACACACAGTCCATCCACAGTGGCTTGCACGTTCACCGCCGTGTCCACTCCGAGGCATTCCTGGGGCTCCCATGACGCACAGGATCTGATGGGACGACCACGCCGCCCCAGTACTCCAAGGATGGACCACACCGACGACCACGCCACCACAGGAATAGGCCATAGGGCTCGGACGTGCCACCCCTATTGGCACGACGTCGCATAGTAATACATGTACGGTCCTTGTCCTCCCTTCAACTATAAAAGGAGAGGACTTGGGCCACTTAGAGGGAGAGAACATCTGGTAACACATACACACGCATGCATTCCAGCCGCTTGAGAGCAACGTCTCAGACGGCCCACATGACACCTTGCCGAGACTTGGGACTAGTTCCCTCTCTCCCTTAGCTTGTAACCCCCTACTACGAGCACTTCGGTGCAAGGAATACAAGTTCGATCTCTCAGACTAGACGTAGGGCACCGATTGCCTGAACCAGTATAAATCTTGTGTCTCTTTGCATCACCATCCAGGATCGGGAGCATGCAGAACAAATTCACTAGTCGGTTGAGGACCCCCCCTCGGTCTGAAACACCGACACCTATAGTCACGCCCTTCAAAAGCAAAATGAATAAACCTATGTATCGGGTCAATCCATAATGAGGAGTAGAACTCATGGACCTAAGATGGAACATACCAACCAGTTCATCCAAGGATATCTGACAAGCCTGGCAGATAAGTGAGGTGAGGATGGATCTGCTCGCCTATAGCTATAACTAGAGACTCTAAGGGATAGACCCGCTGACATCTGAAAGCAACACCACTGTTGAGATATGCACTATAGAAGTCCTCCTATAACACAGTGTAGAAGTGCTCTAGGCACATTCATCCCGCCTCGGTGGAAACCAATCCTCAAACTGTACGAACCGTAGCTGCTGCACCTATCTAGCTGTGGCTACCCTCAAGTCAAGGTGAACCACCAGAGGCAGACCTTGTGGTCTGGGTGGTGGATGAGAGCCCCTCCTCTATGTCTGAGGCCTCGGTGATACCTGAGTGCGTGTGCGACTAGAGCGTCGAAGCTGTGGCTTGCTGCCTGCTCTATCTCCTCAACCTGCTCTCCCTACTGAGTGTCCTTTGTCTACTCTGCTAACTATGTCTACTGCTCAGTCACCCCTTGAGTCTGACTCTCCTCTAAAGAGACACGCCATCCTCCAAGTATGATGGTCCCAGGTGGACTACCAAGACTAGCCTCAATCCTCTCGATGGTGGCCCTCTGAGCCGGTGACAACTGATTGCCTATACAAATGCCACTGCCAGATCAACCTATCTTGGCTCACTCTGTGGTGGTTGCCACTATTGTTGCTCCCTCTACCTCAACATCATCGATCTTGCGCTTCTTCTTTGTAGTCTTTTTCGCCTTTCCTTTTTGCTGAGCAGTCAGGCGAGGTGGAGGCATTGGATCCTCATCTTCGGGACCACCCCTGATATTCTTGCACCGAGCCATCTCTAAAGCTAACAAGAATCACTGCCATTGATAAGGAACAACTGCCAACTAACACTCATGAGGCTTGCCCTCAATCCATATTCGTAGGCTTGGCCCTGGGTAAATCTATCAACTACCCAACTACCAAGCAGACTCACTGCTCGAACTAACTGCATGATAGAATAGGAAGTATATATAAGCAACTTTATATACTAGGGAAGCAAATGACCTAATGGAAAGCAAGCAGTAGGAAAGTAATGAGCAAATATGGCTTGCTACCTTGTAACAATCCTGAGACGTGCGAAGGGATAAGTTGTCGATCATAGGGACACCACGTGGCAATGACAATGGCACCTTAGGGTTAGGGTTGGGGCCATGAAGCAGTACGGTGGCCGAGAAGGCACGGCGCTGGGAGACCATCGGCATGAGAGGAGGCAACGTAGTGACGCGGTGGTTCATGAGCATGTGGTGGTGGAGTGGAGCATGAGCATGTGGCGCCGGGCGAGGTGCGTGTGGTGGCGCGATGGCACAATGCAGGCACGGGCGTGATGAGGCAGGCATGGGCATGATGGCGAAGAGGCAGGCACGAGCATGGTGTGAGACAATGATAAAGTGGTAACCCCCCATGATAGATAAGGAAAGAAAAGGGAAAACTTTTCTGCTTGCACTTCAGTGACCGGACGCACTGGCAAAGACAATCGGACGTAGCCCTCTGGAGTCTGATCAACAACAGAGAGGTCCAGAGACCCTCAAATCATGACCAGACGCATCCGATGACCCTTGACTGGACGTAGCACAAAGTCGGATCCATTTCTATTTGAATTCCTTGTGTTGACCGGACGTGGAATCAACTTCACACCAAGTGCCGTAGAAACACTGTTTATGTTTCGGTCTTTCTTTAGCAACTGTATCTCCTCCTTTTGTACTGTTCGGACGCTGCAACAGGTGAGTCTGGTCCCTCTTCAACTGCAGATACTCCTCCTTTCTTCGCGACGCTCTCTCCCAATCAAGTCCTAAACTTTAATAAGATCTAAATAAACACCAATTAGGACTGATATGAGAGCCCTCTCTCAAACTCTCAAGTTTTTCTAAATAATTTGCCTTCGACTATAATTTTTTAAGAAAATAGGCAACAAAATGGGCGATGAACACCATGTGACCACACAAGAGGGTTTTATGACCAATAGAAGCTTCAAATGCTCTCCCTATTTGTGTAAAAACACAGCGGGTGCTCAAAAAAATAACCTAAAAGAAACGACAAAGCAACACACATGCACATGCAATGCAATACTTGAATGTAAGT
The DNA here is from genome assembly GCF_019320115.1 of Miscanthus floridulus. Taxonomy (NCBI): domain Eukaryota; kingdom Viridiplantae; phylum Streptophyta; class Magnoliopsida; order Poales; family Poaceae; genus Miscanthus; species Miscanthus floridulus. The sequence goes on along the minus strand of NC_089598.1, from coordinate 54,928,226 downwards.
CTAGTTGCTTGTCAAGTTCGATCCAAGGTTAAGCTTCTAGACACGCTTTTTGGCGGTTATCTTAACCATGTTAGACAAGCCCTAAATGCATTACTAAAATTAAACATGTTTTATATCACAATGCAATGCAAGGGACAACACAAGCTCATTTTTTGTGAAGTTACTAAAATCAAGCACATTTAGCTCATTCCTCAACCGACAAAATGTAGCCTCATCTAGCGGTTTAGTGAAGATATCTGCCAATTGATCCTTGGTCCTTACACCTTCTAGTGATATATCATTTTTAGCAACATGATCTCTAAGAAAATGATGGCGAATATCTATGTGCTTGGTGCGAGAGTATTGAACTAGATTATTAGCAAGCTTTACCATGCTCTCATTGTCACACAAGAAAGGTACCTTTTCTAGAACTACACCATAGTCTAGAAGAGTTTGCTTGATGTAAAGAATTTGTGCACAACAAGCACTCACGACAATGTACTCTGCCTCGGCGGTGGACAAAGCCACACTATTTTGCTTCTTGGAGGACCAAGACACTAGTGATCTACCAAGCAAATGGCATCCTTTGGATGTGCTTTTTGTATCAATTTTGCAGCCGGCATAATTCGAATCGGAATAGCCAACTAGTTGGAATCTAGCTCCTTTGGGATACCAAAGACCGATGCTTGGTGTGTGCTTAAGGTACCTAAGGATTCTTTTAACGGCAACCATGTGAGCCTCCTTAGGATTAGCTTGAAATCTAGCAGACATACACACAATAAACATGATGTCAGGCCTAGATGCGGTCAAATATAATAAACTACCAATCATAGAATGGTAGAGAGTTTGATCAACTGATTTACATCCCTCATCTAGGTTGAGATGTCCATTAGATGGCATTGGTGTCTTGATTGACTTACATTCATCCATTTTGAACCTCTTGAGAAGGTCCTTGGTATATTTTTCTTAAGAGATGAAAACCCCCTCTCTCATTTGCTTGACATGAAAACCAAGAAAGAATGTAAGCTCTCCAATCATAGACATTTCAAACTTCTTTGACATCAATTCACCAAACTCTTTGCAATAGTCTTCATTTGATGAGCTAAATATGATATCATCAACATATACTTAACAAATAAAGATCTCTCTATCAAGCTTTTTGGTGAATAGTATGATATCGACCTTTCCAATGGTGAAGCCCTTCTCAATGAGGAAATCCCAAAGACACTCATACCAAGCTCTTAGGGCTTGCTGAAGCCCATATAGCGCCTTGGACAACCTATAGACATGATTAGGATATCTAGGGTCTTCAAACCTGGGAGGTTGATCAACATAGACTAATTTATTTATGAAACCATTTAAAAATACACTTTTAACATCCATTTGATAAAATTTCATTTCATGATAGGATGCATATGCAAGAAGGATACGAATGGCTTCAAGTCTTGCAACCGGTGCAAAGGTCTCTCCAAAATCCAACCCTTCAACTTGGGAGAACCCCTTCGCAACTAGCCTTGCCTTGTTCCTAACAACGATGACTTGATCATCTTGTTTGTTGTGGGACACCCACTTTGTTCTAATGACTCTTATATCTTGTGGTCGCTCTTCAAGTGTCCAAACTTCATTTCAGGTGAAGTTGTTCAACTCTTCATGCATGACATTTATCCAATCCGAATCTTAAACAGCTTCTTCTACATTTGTAGGCTCAATGCAAGAAACATACGAGTGATGTTCAATAAATGAAGCAACTTTTTGAGAGCGAGTCATTACACCATTTGAAGGACTCCCTATGATGAGATCTTGTGGATGTGCTTGTAGTAGGGGTGATTTTCTTCTATCAACCACTTGAGGGGGAGGTTGTGGAGCATCAACATCTTGAGCTTGTGCCACCATTTGATCATGGGAGACATGAGTATCTTCATTTTCTACTCTCCCATCTTTATCATCATCTTGTGGCACATTTGATGAAGAGAGTGGATCAATCACTTGTATATCATCTTCATCATCTTTGGGCTTGATGTCTCCAACCGGAATATTCTTCATGGCCTCCCTCAATGGTTCATCACCTACATCATCAAGATTCTCATGTGCTCCTTGGGATCCGTTAGATTCATCAAATTCCACATCACATGTTTCATCAACCAAGCTGGTGGCATGATTAAATACTTGATATGCTTTGGACTTTGATGAGTAACCAACAAGAAAACCAATGTCACCATGTCTTTGGAACTTCCCTAGGTGTTGCCGCTTCTTGTAGATGTAGCATTTGCAACCAAACACCTAGCAGAATGATACGTCCAGCTTCTTCCCATTGAGCAACTCATAAGGGGTCTTGCCAAGAAATATTTGAAGAAATAGACAATTGGATGCATAACATGCGGTGTTGATAGCTTCCACCCATAGAGCTTCATGTGTATTGTACTCATCAAGCATTGTTCTTGCAAGGGTGATAAGTGTCCGATTCTTTCTCTCTACTACATAATTTTGTTGAGGAGTGTATGTTGCGGAGACCTCATGCTTGATCCCTACTTCATCACAATATGCTTCAATGTTTGTGTTGTTAAGTTCTTTTCCGTTATCACTTCTTATCTTCTTGAGCTTCACTTCAAATTCATTTTGTGCTCTCTTAGCAAACTTCTTGAAACATGCAGCCACTTCGGTCTTGTCATGAAGGAAGAACACCCAAGTATATCTAAAGTAGTCATCAACTATCACAAGACAATAGAGATTTCCTCCCAAACTCTTCTAAGTTGTTGGTCCAAATAGATCCATGTGAAGAAGCTCTAGCACTCTTGTTGTTAACATGTAAGCTTTTGTTGGATGAGTGTTTGCAACTTGCTTGCTGGCTTGACATGCACTACAAAGCTTGTCTTTCTCAAATTTGGCATCCTTCAAACCTCTCACCAATTCATTCTTTATTAGCTTCTTGAGTGAGCTCATCGCAACATGTGCAAGTCTTCTATGCCATAGCCACCCAAGTGATGTTTTGGTGAATAAGCATGTTTTCAAGTTTGCATCTTTGGAGGTGAAATCCACTAGATATAGGTTGTTGTATCTAAAACCCTTGAATATAACTTGATCTTCATCTTTCATTGACACAACCACTTTCTTCTCGGTAAACAAACATTGAAAGCCAAGGTCACACAATTGACCAATGGATAGCAAGTTGAAACTCAATGAAGCAACATATAGCACATTTGATATTGAATGATCATTTGATATTGCAACTTTGACCAATCCTTGAACTTTGCCCTTTGAATTATCACCAAATGTAATCCTTTCTTGACCATCTACTTCTTCATCTAGTGAGGTGAACATACGAGGATCACCGGTCATATGTTGAGTGCACCCATTATCAATAACCCAATGACTTCCACTGGTCTAGTAGTTCACCTACACACAAGAGATCAAGCTTGTTGTTTAGGGACCCAAACTTGATGAGGACCCTTGACTTTCTCAACAAGTGACTTTGCAACCCCAATTTGCTTAGGCCTATTCTTGTTGGGTGGACCTAAGAACATGACTTTCACTTTTTGAATCCTTTCTAAGCATGTAGTGAGCATTGAAGGCAAAGGGTCTAGCATGCTTGGGCAAAGGTAGTGGTGATGGAGTTTGACACTCATGGGCAAAGTGACCTTCTTGTGCACACTCAAAACATCTATTGGGCTTAGGCTTTGACTTGTATTGTTGTTGATGTTGAGCTTGAGCTTTCTTCTCTTGATTTGTCAAGTACCCAATACCACTTCTATCCATCTTCATCACGATGTTCATGAGTAGCTCACTTTGGAGATATTGGCCTCTTGTGAACTTGCTCAAACCGGTCTTGAGATGTTCTTTCTCCAACTTGAGCTTCTTGTTTTCTTCCCTAAGTTCATCATGATTTTTCTCCATCTTGAGTTTCTTGTTCTCTTCTTTAAGCATATCATTTTCAAGAGCTATATCATAATCATTGTCAAGATTCTCTATCACAATTGTGTTGGTGGTTGATAGCTTTCCAAGATTTTTCTTAAGCTTTTCATTCTCATTCTTGAGCTTGACATAATCATCATAGTTGTCGGACTCAACCACTTTCTTGCCTTTGCTACTAGAACCTTGCTAAATGCTCTCAACAATCAAGTCATCACATGATGTAGCTATATCAATCTTAACAACATTGTTAGTAGCATCATGTGGCTCATTGAATAATAAGTCATGAGAAAGAACAAGATCGTCATGATTAATCTTGAGATTGGTGTACTCTTCTTTTAGCAAATTGTAACTAGTGGTGAGCTCATTATGTATCCCCTCAAGTTTATCATGTTTTTCTCTAAGCTCCTTTTTAGAGGATTTGAGCTCCTTGAGTTTAGATGACACAATTTTATTTTTTTCTCTAAGCTCAACACTAGCTTTTTTGGCTATGTCATACTTTGCTAAGAGTGAGTCCTTCTCAAGTTCTAGCTTTTCATTTTTAGCTCATCTTTCTAATGATTTTATTGTATTGGTTTAGCAACTTGACAAGATCATCATAAGAAGGTGATTCAAATTCTTCATCACTATCACTACCACTTTCATCATTGCTAGCATTATCATCACCACTACTATCATCATCATTTTGTACCTTTCATTCACCCTTGGCCATAAGGCATAGGTGTGTAGAGGATGACGACAGTGGTGTCGGTGATGATAGTGAAGAATCAATCACAAGAGCAGCCACCTTCTTGTTCTCATTCTCACTTTCATCATCAGATGAGCCACTTGATGATTCAATATCTGTGAGCCAATCACCAACAATGTATGCCTTGCCATTCTTCTTCTTCTTTGTGAAATTCCTTCTTCTTGCCATCCTTCTTCTTGTATGGCTTGTTCTTCTTCTTCTAATCATCATTTTCATCACTTGAGTCATCTTTCTTGCCCTTGTACTTCTTATTGCACTTGTCTTTCTTAGGTTTGGGGCATTGATGAGCTAGTTGACCAAGTTCTCCACAATTATAGCAATCCATTTCGGAGATGGGCTTCCTTCTATTACTAGTGAATAATTTCTTTTTCTTGCCATCAAACTTGACACCATTCTTGTTTAGCTTCTTGAGCATCTTGGTAGTTCTTCTCACTATGAGGGCAAGACTTGCATCATCAATCTCATCATCACTTGAGATATCATGATCAACTCTTGCTTTGCCTCTCTTCTCTTGGCTAGCCTTGAATGCCAAATCTTTCTTCTTGGTGGAAGAAGAGCCATCTTGTGGAGTGATGTGCATGTACATCTCATGTGCATTGATCTTTCCTAATATTTGAGTTGGTGTAGCGGTGGAAAGATCACCTTGATGATGCACCGTCACAATATGCCCATATTTGTCAATGGGAACTAGACTCAAGATCTTTCTAACAACATCAGAGAGTTGCATTTGTGTGAGTCCAAGCCCATTGACTTCCTCTACAAGAACATTCAAGTGTGAATATATCTTATTGGCACTTTCTCTAGGAAGCATCTCAAATGAATTAAGCTTTTTCATCACAAGATGGTAGCGTTCCTCACGCTCACTCTTGGTTCCCTCATGGAGCACACAAAAGTCCGACCATAGTGCATGGGTGTCTTTGTGGTTCCGCACACGATTAAAAATGTCCTTGCAAAGGCCTCTAAAGAGGGTGTTTCTAGCCTTTGCATTCCACTTCTCACGGTTAACCTCATTGCCTTGAAGGTTGGCGAGATCCTTAGGTTTTGGGAAGCCTTGTGAGGCAGCTCTAAGAACTCCAACATCTAAAGCCTCTAGGTATGCCTCCATGCAAATTTTCCAATAAGGAAAATCATCTCCCTCAAAGATAGGAGGGGGTCCATCCCCATGGGACATCTTGGTCTAGGCGGTTAAGCCTAATTTAGGGAGCACGAGGCTCCGATACCAATTGAAAGGATCAAGATGCCCAAGAGTGTGTGAATTGGGCTAATTCTAAATTATTGCAATAATTAAGCCCTACACTTAGCCTATTTCACCCCTTGTGTCTAAAATGTGTTTCTATTGTTCTCCCGTATAAAAGTTTTGCACCCTAGGTTCCAATCCTACTCTAACATGACAATTCTAGGAATGTAAAGACATGAAATGAATTGCTCAAATGTAAATGCTCAAAGTAAAGAGAGGGAATGGAACACGACAATGTTTTCCTGAGGTATCGGAGAGTTGCCACTCCCCACTACTCCTTGTTGGAGCACTCGCGTAAGGGTGTATCTCCCCCTTGATCCGCTAAAGGATCAAGTGCTCTCTACGGGCTGATTTTTTGACACTCTATCGTGGTGAATCACCCACAACCGCTCACAAAGTGAATTGGGTTATCCACATGCTCCGCCGGATGATCACCAAGCTCCCAATCACCACCGAGCTGTCTAGGTGATGGTGATCACGAAGAGTAACAAGCACAAACTCTCACTTGACCAAGATAAGCCTAATGAGTAAGGTGGATGCACACTTGCTACTCCCTATGCACTAATGAGGTCCTTAATCTTGGATTATCAAATCTCAATCACCCCACTAGGCTCTTGCTCTCCCTTGCACTCCAAAGGTGTTTCTCAGCTGAACAAATAGGCAAGAGACCTCAAATGGACAAGTGGGATATGTATTTATACTCTTCCATTCAAAACATAACGGTTGAGGTCCAACTAAACAAGTATCGGGATGACTGGATGCTCTGGTCAAGGTGACCGGATGCACTAGTCAGTGTAATACATCAGCGTGTTAGAAAAGAGCCATTTGCTCTGACCAGACTCTAGACTCCATTCGGTCAGCACCCACCGGACGTGTTCGGTCATCAAAACCCCTCTCTAGAACCTTACTGATATTGACCAAACGCTGGCACCCAGAGTTCGGTCACTTCTCTATTCAGCGTCCGGTTCGTGGTCAACAGCCTGTCCACACTGCTACAGATACGGCTAGCGTCGTGTCCGGTGAGCACTGATGTCCAGCGTCCGGTCACACTCTGACAACTGCTGCTGATCAAATGAACAGATCGGACTCTCCAAGCTACGTCAGGTCACAACCAAACCAGTGTCCGGTTAGTCATTTGACTCTCTATTCACTTCCAATTCAAAATTCTTTGTGAATGAAGTTGACTTCTATCGATCTTAGGGCTATTCCTGAGCTACCTAGTGCTAAGTTTGATAAGTGTGCACCACACCTAATCCATTAGACTCACCTAGGTTAAGCTACTAGTCCATACCTCCTTAATAGTACGGCCAAAGGAAAAACAAAGTCCTAAACTACTCTACGTGTCTCTCCAATACCAAACGACATTTAGAACTAGTCCGTGCTTAACCTTGTCGTCCATCCTTTGAAAGCCGAAACGATTTCCATCGACAGGGGCATGACAACCATGATTGCCCAATCAATTTACATTACCATTACCTAACTCAAATTGCCTCTGCAGAACACACGTTAGTCATAGTAATCTCGTGTCATCATTAATCACTGAAACTCAACTGGGGGCCTAGATGCTTTCAGCAGATAAGCTCCCTGCTGTTCCTATCTTGCAATAGTTCTAATCTTTGCTTGCACATGAAGATAATTTCCACATGTTCATTAAGCAGGTAAGCAGATAATTTGCACATGTTCATTAAGCTCCCTGGTTTTCAGATAGCAACAGCAGCACTTCAACAAAGTATGCAGGTAAGCAGGTAATCTTTGCTTATATTAGTGTGTATAATTCCTTGTTAATTCCATCTTGCTGATAGTTTGCATTTGTAGCCTTGCCTTATTTTCTTTTCTCGTTAATTAGTGTTTGTGGTCAACTTTTAGTAAGAGCTATTTCTGTAAGTTCTGTTCGCTGGGAGGAATTTGGAGGAATCTGAAGGAATTTGTGAGAGGAAAACACTGTTCCGAATGAAAAAATAAGCGGATCAAGCCGGGTTTAAGGGCACGCGAACAGGAAACACTGTTCCGAATGAAAAAAGAAGCGGATCAAGCCGGGTTTAAGGGCACGCGAACCCCGTTCGCGTGCCCTTAAACCCGGCTTGATCCGCTTCTTTTTTCATTCGGAACGGTGTTTTCCTCTCACAAATATTTTTGCTTTGGTTCCTGCTCATCTTGGTTCCATGATGTAATTACCTGCTTTACTGGTATTCTTTTTGTCCTGTTGTTTAAGTACAAGTCGTGTGCAAATTAGACTTATTTACTTGCAGGCACTGATTCACTGAAATAATGAACACGAACATTAGATGTCATTGCATGAACTGTCCTATCGACAATATTTTTACATTTTACACTCTGCTCAATAAGATTCTGCAACCTGTGCTTTCCTACAAAATTTTGGAACCTACAGTAGTGATTGAACTACATTCTACAATTATATGTTCAGATATATTGATGCTTTAGAAAATTAGCAGTGATACATTTGGATACTTGTACTTACAAGGTCATGTTTTGTTTTTTCTTGTTCAAGGTCAATGTTCAGATGAGTGAAGATGGCTAAGTTTCATCAACAAGAGTTTTATGTGAAGATTATGCCAGACAAGATTGGAGCTTTATATTTCGGTTTTAGAACATGAAATTGTCTGATAGAGACAAGATTGGAGCCTTTTCTTTGGGCTGTATTGACAAGATTGCTTGTCAAAGCACAAATCTTTGCATGGATTGTACCCATTGTAATGCAACAATTTGATTTTTAATATATGGCTAAGTATTGGTATTTCTCATGTGAGATGGTCTCTAATTTCCAATATTTGTTCAATGATAGCATATAAACGTTGCAGCAATCCAAATCTTTATGTTGCTAGGATCTGTAGAAGTCATCGGTCCGTGTTTGGTACATACACATATATGTGTTGCTATAGCCCATTAATAAATGTTGTAAACTTGCAACGGTTATTTGTAGGTATTACCAACGCATATATAAGTGTTGTAATAGACCCTTGCAATGCCACTTTAGGCAACACATATTAGATGCGTTGGTGTAGATCCTGCCAACACATATATGGACTTATAACAACACATATATGCATTGCAAAAGGGGTGTCATTTTGTAGTGTGTCTATCCTGCCTGTCACTTGAGCCAGCAGGTACTCAAAAACCTCGGCCGTGTTCCTGCCCGCCTCAGTAGGCAGCCTGAGGTACCTCTCTACCAGAGCCTCCTTGTGGATGTCGAGGCCTTGGCTGACCGTTTGCTTCTTGTCTTGGGTGCAGTTCTTGGTAAAGAAGATAGCCGATTGTCTCAGTTCACCAACTGCCCCGATCCACGATGATACATCTCCAAAATCTCTAGAAGTCTACTAGCCCCTTCCTACAATGCTTCGGAAAAGACTATGTAATCATCCGCAGAAAGAAGATGCGAGATCCAGGGGGAGTGGATACCCACTCTAATACCCCTTGACAGATGCATTGGGCCAACAGCTTTTAAGAGACAAGAGAGCCCTTCAGAGCATAAGAGAAAAAGATAGGGCGATATGGGATCACCCTGCCTGATGCCCCTCGATGGTCTGAACTCTGAAGGTGTCTGTTGAGTACCCATTAATCTTGATGGAGAAAGAGACTGAAGTTACACATCTCATGATCTGGTGCACAAAATCACTATGAAAACCCAGCCTCAGCATACTCCTTCTCAAGTACTCCCATTCAACCCAATCATAAGCCTTTGCAATATCTAGTTTGACAGCACAAGCCCCAAATTTTCCCTTCTTCCTCTTCAAATAATGGATACACTCATATGCTATCAACACATTGTCTGTTATCAAATGCCCTGGCACAAAGGCGCTTTGCTCCTCGGAAATGATTTCATCCAAGAATTCCCGTAGTCTCAGAGCTAAGACTTTTGAACAAATCTTATATAGAACATTACACAAAGAGATGGGTCTGTACTCTTTCATTTCCTGTGGGTTTCTCGTTTTCGAGATTAATACAATGGTAGTGCTATTGAGGTCCTCTGGTAGAGCTCCCCCATTGAGAAACTCCAGCACTGCCACTGTAATATCATTACCCATCAACTCCCAATGCAACTGGTAAAAGCCCTCTGTGAAGCCGTTCGGGCCAGAGGCCTTGTTCGGCTTCATCCAATGCAGCGCCTTCTCCAATTCAGTGGCCGAGTATGGCCTGGTAAGCCAGTTGTTCATCTCGTCAGTTACCCTCGTGGGAACGTGTTCAAGAATCAAATCCGACAAAAGATTTTCCTGAGCCAAGAACAACTGTTCATAGTAGTCAATAGCAACCTGTTCCAGATCCTACTGTTCTATGGCCATCGAACCATCAGCACTCTTGAGTACAGAAATCTTGTTGTGCTTGGCTCTCGACCGTGACTGCGCCTAAAACATGACCGTGTTTCGGTCACCGTCTCACAGCCGTTCCAGTCTCGATCTCTGTCGCTCCATGATCTCCTCTCTCGAGAGCATCTCGGACATACGTGACATAATCCGCGGCTCGTGTCTAGAGGGTCCAGAACCCACCGACTATCCTCGGACCTCCTCTAACTCTCGATGTAGAGCATCCAGGGTCTGGTTTACCGACCCCAATACATTCCGGTTCTAGTTGCTCAAAGTATGCTGCACATCCCGCAATCCTGTGTGCATGGCCCCAGTCCGACAGCCCCAGGTTGTGGTGTCCATGCATCACGAATGAGGGCCATGTAACTAGGATCCTATTACCACATATTTTCATAACGAAAGTGTCTCTTCCTCCTCCGATTCAAGGAGTGTTCCACACATTCCACCACCAAAGCACAGTGGTCCGTCGTCGTGGTCTGGACATGCCAAACCTTCACATCCATGAAAAGACTTAGAACGATCATTGAGCATCCTAAGACACTCCTGTTAATGGTCATTAAGATCAATTATAAACCGTTAATATATCCTACATATATACTTAATTACATCACCAAACATAGGTATAGGAGTTTAAACTAATAAATTCCATAAGCTTTGGTGAATATGTGAATGCAGGAGGATTTATCCAGAAAACAACTCATAGGACCACCATCATACACTCTAAATAGGCAAACTGGCATCAATGAGTGATTCTACCCATGAAACCTACGAAAGTTGACTCAAGACGGAGCCCAAGACCCACTACCAGAGGGGGAGGCCCACCTGGCATTATGGTGGGCAGGCCCGCCCAAGTGGGAGGCCAGTTCAGTCCACTCTGGAGCCCGTTCACCCTCCGCTGCCTCGTACACCTTCTTAAGATCTGAACCCTTGATTTTAAGGTGGTTTTAGGTCGGTTTATCCAATGGTAATCGAGAAAGTTGACGCAGATCGATGACGTGGCAATGCATTGTCCCCTACTCTATCTCTCCTATATATAGCAGCCCCTACCCCACTCCCTGAGAGCATCCTGAAACCCTAATTCATATCCTCCTCATCAGGACCAGAGGCAGCTATCGAGGGAAGATTAGTCCTCTATAGGATCTAGTCTTATAAATAGAAATAGTGAGATAGAGAGTGTGGGAAGAGTTTAGAGGAGGTGCCGGCCTGTCGGTGCTCCCTCTATGGCTTGTACGTTGGTGAAACCAAGTTCTACTTGAGCTTAGTTCTGAGATTTCTCTGGTAATCAACTTCTGATTAAAGTAAGCATCTTGTTTATATTGTTCATTAGGATCATGACTCTTTTGAGTGTTTTATTCTCTTCCTTGGGGGATAAAGTATTAATCGTAAGTGTAAGCGTGGTATTTATACTTGGGTTAATCATGGATGCACCCTGCATTCTAAACCGGTGGTAGATCATGAGGTAGCGTTAGAATGCAAGTGTGACACTCTCGTTGAGTCCTCTATAGTCCACCTCCCTTTTGTAGGCCAAGTAGGACTTGGTTACGAAGGAAAGCATCCTCTGCTGGTGTCTTTTTCATTAGTAATGTCCCCAGTTAAATAGTAGAAGACATAGCTTACCAAAGTCAAAACTAGAGAACCTTAGTTATCCTCTCTACGCTCCTATTTATCCTTAGCCTTATTGCTACCCTTGGTTAAGTTAGATTGTAGTTAATCTCATATGTTTTCCTGTGGATACGATACTTGGAATACTTCCGGGTGAAAGCTACAGCGGTATCCGTGCACTTGCAGATTTATCTGTGTGTATTAATAAATACCAACAAGCTTTGTGACGCCGCTGCCGAGAAAACGGTTGCTGAGTTAACTACGAACCTAGCTTAACTTTTTATCTTTTGTTTTATTTTGTTTTAATTTTTCTTTTAGCATGGATAGCACACCTAAATATCAATATGCTAAACACACGAGCACACACCTAGAGCCACCAAAATCTATAGAGCCTATTCTAACACCTGGCTATGAGCTGTGCCCGTGTTTTATAAAATTGATTCGAGAAAAATCCTTCTTAGGAGAAGACAGTGAAAACCCATACGTACACCTACAGGAGTTTGAACAGGCATGTGCATGCTTGTGTATCGCTGACATGTCGGATAAAACCTTAAGATGAAAGTTATTTCCATTTTCTTTGACGGGAAGAGCTAAACATTGGTACAGTTGAACTGTAGGAGGTATGCAAGGAGATTGGAAAACGCTATGCTCTAAATTTTATTTGTTTTTCTTTCCCATCTCTAAAGTGGTCAACCTTCGATTAGAAGTTCTAACCTTTAAACAAAAAGAAAAAGAGTCTCTTGGGCAATCATGGGATCATTTTAATAGTCTCATCACCACTGGCCCAGACCTTGCTATTCCAGACCCTATACTTCTTCAATATTTTTATATGGGTCTTAGCAAGGATTCTACGCAATCCCTTAATGAAGCCTCTAGAGGAGCTTTCCTTTGTTTGTCTGTTAGTGAAGCATGGACTATCCTTGATAGAATTAGTGGAAAGACTCCCTACACTAGCATTCATGATGAACTCCCCAAGGAAGAGAAGGAATCATATCCCAATCAAGAAGAGGAAGTTTTGATAGCCAAACCACAACCACTCCAATCCTAAGATTTAGCTATCAATCCCAAACCATCAATACCTCAAAATCTAAATCCTCCAAGGGAAGAAGAAATTCGACCTTTGGAAATCCTTTTAAAATTAAGGATGATATTTTTTATGCTGATTTTGAGAAAAGCTTAAACTTTCTACTACATAAGAGACATTCAAGTGAATATAATTCAAATCCTCTTAGGAAGGGATCTCTTAGAAAGCGTCATTATTCCCATAAAGGATATTGGGAAGAACTCAAGTATGGCATGTCTAGTGAACCCATAAGAGAGTCAAGCCATCTAGAAGTCATTCCTATTCTCCCTCCTATGCTCACAACCGATATAAGTTTTGAACCCATCTATCTAAATCCATCCTTGACCCCGATGAATTCCCTGATGCTCTTTCTCCTAAGTCTCATGATGATCCTAGAAATCCACTGCGACAACCAAAGCATAGGAGTCATGAAGACCACATGGATGACCAAGAAGAGCAACGACAATGGCTAGAGAAGGTTAAGAATTCATATGCCATTGAATGAATGGATGTTGGTATTTATTAACTTGTCACTTGTTTTAAGTAGCCACCTATTATATGTCACATCTCTTAATACTTTTCTAGGTTGTCATCCCTAGTGATGATGGCTGACATGCTTGTTAGTACTACCTAGCACCACTACTAGAATGATACTAAGTAGTTCTTTATTATTTCATGTGACTAGATATAATATATAGATATGAAAGGGAAGGGATCTACAAGCGCACAGATAATATATCATTATAGCACTTTACCCAAGAGTATTCTAAGTATCATTATTTATATTTTTACCATAGGGAAGGTTAGGCAAGGACGTGTATTGATAACTTATACGATTGATGGAGAAGTAAACCATAACCAATATTCTACTCATAACAGGGGTAAGTCAAGAGGTAAATGTATATGAATAATAAATAATAACCAAACCATGCTCTTGACACGATAAGGAATCCAAACGGAGCTTGCTTGCCTCCCTCTAGACCTAGGCTAACTAGCTATATCCTAGAATATGGTGGAGCTCTGAGGATGATTAGAGTTTCTGTCTTCTCAAATGACTTCAATGCGTCCGAGAACTGGTAGGGGCTGGTATATATAGGCCAGAGCATCAATCCTGAGCCCTTGGATCAAACCGACTTGAATAAATGGCGTAGATGCAATCCTTAAGGCGGTGGAGAACCCACGTAACAACGTGGGGCTGACTGGTGGGCCCTAGGGGCCGGCCGGCCTGCACCTCTCTACCTCGGCATGGTGTCCTCTAGTGCCTTCTAGATTCTTCTAGTGTCCATCTCGCTGCAGATAAGCATGATTTATTCTGACATATGGGTCCATCTTGACGGTTTTCTAGATAGATCCTGCAAAAAATTCAGATTCACCAAAACTCATGGAATTTGTTAGTTTAAACCCCTAGACTATTGTTGGTGAATACATTTGTGCCCTTATACATGTTATATTGACGGTTTATAATGTTTGTTAACTACCATCAACAGTTTACAAGGCCAAAACCTTAAGGGTAGAACCAAAACCTATTTTAGATCCAAACGGTGAGCTTAAGTCAATATCCTTAATAAACATCACTCATCGAAGTTTGGAGGAGGCCTTAGACAAGATCAACCCAAGAGTCACCAATCTAAGAGAAATCTTGGACAATGAATGTCATAGGCATGGAATGATGGAGACAATGTTTTTGCCTATGGACATTCATGAAGAATCAACCCTGGAGCTTGAAAAGGAAGATTACATCAACGAGCATTGAAGCTACATCATGACCATCTCATCAAATCTATGTTTGCATGGGAAATCTCCTAAATTAATTGATCTCTCTACTACCACACATGAGATTTTCAACCCCCCTCATGCTTCCTGTTCATAAAATTTTTGAAAGTGTGGTTGTAGATGCATACGTTTATCATAAATATTGCAAATCTCATTGTGTGTTGGCATAAATCTTGAGATAGGTACACAAAGGATGGTGTTGGAGGGGAAACCACTCCACTAACTTAAAGCACAATTCGAAGGTTTCCCAAGGAAGAGCTTTTGTCCCAAAACAAGCACTTTTAGGAGATAACATGAGCTTTCACCTTTTGTTGAAATGCCCTTGTGAAATGAGCATAGCAATATAATTGTGAAAATATTCCTTCGGGTATTTTTGCCACTGACCATTCTAGGTTTGAAGCAAAAAGAATAAAGGATGATGACACAAGGTATGTCCAACCAATCATCATGCAACATTTAATCACATCCATCCAAACTTGATTTTGCATTTGCAAAATTCTAGTATGAGGGATGGTCTTCTCTGAAAAATCTTATGCCATGTTGCAAAATTATTTTGGTTGTCTCTACCTTTAAGCCATGCTCAATTTGTGAAATAATAATTATGCTCTTTCATCTCCATTTGAGTAAATCTCTATAATGCTTTCATACTACCTTTGTTTGCTATAGTATATGCTTAGGTTTTAGAAGTATTTTTAATACACCTTTTAAATTAGGTATGGTGCTTAGTTTAAACTATTTTCTTCAATTAAATTAGATGAGGTGTCTAGTTGGATTTTTGAACCAAAAGGTGTGCTAATTTTACTTCCAAAGCCTTTTAAATTAAGCATGGTGCTTAGGTTAAAATGACATCCTAAATTGAATTAGATGTGGTGTCTTGGTTGATTTTGGAGCTAATAGTATGCTGTAGCAGTGTCGACGGCAAAAAGTGACGTCCCGCCACCGGCACACGTAAGCAAGTCGAGAGAAACCATGTGGAGCAGATCCTGAGCTGTCTCTAGGCTTAAAGGGGGACACCAGACAGGATGGTTGTGACCTAGGGCATGCCGGTCAATTTGACCCTACATTTGACAAGGAGAGAGGATTGATCAGTAATTTAAGGTGGAACATGCCGGTGTTTGTCTAGACACTTCTAAATGTACGACTAAGCAGCCGATGAGATAAGGCTATCGACTAGAGAGTCGATATCAAGCATGTCCATGATGCATGATAAGTAAAACGAGCATATCGACAATCATCAATTACTCAATTGTGTGGATCTAAACAACCGATGATCATGAAAATATGCAAAAGGTGTAAGAAGTAGGCATGGAAGCATTAAATGAGAAACATATTAGCTTTTAACCAAGACAAAGACTAGTAAAAGCATGTAAATAGCCAATACATTCTCAAAAGACAGGTTATCGGCTAAAACAACCGATTCTAGTGAAAGAAGACTCATAACATGCAAACACTCAACTATTAAACATGGATAAGTCCTTACACTTATCAGATCCAATCTACCATCTCTAACAGTGGGGATATGAGCCGGACCGATGCAACCATGATAAAGATAACATGCTAAACCTTCAAAGCATACAAATCTATACGCGCTTAATGGAATCATGAAAACATGCTACGATCGTGGAAGCACAGGCGATCGACTAAATAGCTAATGCAGATATAGCATGCAGCCAAAGGCTATGTTTCACCATAAGCAAGACTTACTATTTAATGATTTTCGATCTATAATGCTAATAGTAGGGGTCGACTGGATCGATGGCAGCCATAATAGCGGTTCTAGACTAGATTTCATCCACTAGCAAGCCTTACCTAGGGCTAAACACATCCTGACTACATGCTATCTTTGATCAAGATTGGATCAAAACAGCTGAGCTAACCGAAACCATCGTCAAAACAAGATGTAAACAGGGTAGAACAACAAGACGATGGCTTGAAGAGATATAAAGCCGATCCATTACAATCTTAACCGGTGAAAGGTCCTAATATGGCTAGAGGGGGGGTGAATAGCCTATTTAAAAATCTACAAATCAACTAGAGCAATTTGATTAGTATGACAAATAGCTAAATGCAAACGTGCTCTAGCTCTACAAGGGTTGCAAGCCACTTATCCAACAATTCTAGTTGCAATGATTACTAGGCACACAACTTGCAAAGTTACTACTCACTAAGAGCTCTCAATTTTGCTACTCTAAAGAGCTCCACTAGATAAACTTAAAATAACAAAGCAAGCTCTCAATTCTAATTACACTAAAGAGCTTGCCACAACTAGTTTGCAAGAATATAAATGAGTGAGTAGGGTGGTTATACCGCCATGTGGAGGAGTGAACCAATCACAAGATGAATACTAAATCAATCACCTTTAGAATACCAAAGGGCAAGAGACAACTAATTTTTCTCCTGAGGTTCACGTGCTTGCCAGCACGCTAGTCCCCGTTGTGTCGACCAACACTTGGTGGTTTGCGTGGCTAAGAGGTGTTGCACAAACCCTGTCCACATAATTTGGACACCGCAAGAACCTACCCACATGTGAGGTAACTCAATGACACGAGCAATCCACTAGAGTTACCTTTCGGCACTCCACCGGGGAAGGTACAAATCCCCTCACAATCATCGGAGATGGCCACAAACAATCACCAACTCGTGCTAATCCTCTTCTGCTGCACCAAGCTGTCTAGGTGGTGGCAACTACCAAGAGCAACAAGTGAATCCCACAGCAAAACACGAACACCAAGTGCCTCTAGATGCAATCACTCAAGCAATGCACTTGGATTCTCTCCCAATCTCACAATGATGATGAAACAATGATGGAGATGAGTGGGAGGGCTTTGGCTAAGCTCACAAGGTTGCTATATCAATGCAAATGTCTAAGAGAGTGAGCTTGAGCCGGCCATGGGGCTTAAATAGAAGCCCCCACAAAATAGAGCCGTTGTACCCCTTCACTGGGCACAACTCAGGGTGACCGAACGCTCCGGTCAGTTTGACCGGATGCAGGACCCCAGCATCTGGTCGACCGATGCTGGCCATGTGTCATCGGCTTCAAACATTGATCACCTGATCTCAACGGTCAAGTGATGACCGAATGTGTCAGTTAGAAAGTGACCGGACGTAGGACCCCAGCATCCGATCACTCAACGTTTCCTCTGTGCGCCTCATGTCAGCGTACATCAGCACTGACTGGACACACCCTGCCAGCATCTAGTCAGTTTACATGCTAGCGTCTGGTCACAAGACCGAGACCGTGTGCTTACTGCTGTCACTAATCGGACTCTGAACCCAGCGTCCGATCACTGCACCACTAGCGTCCGATCACTCTGTGAACCCCTGTCTTTTCTGTATAGGGCGCCGGTGACACCGTTGGACTATCTGCACTCTATGGGCGGACACTTCGCCGGTAAAGTTTCTAACCCTTGCTCAAATGTGCCAACCACCAAGTGTATCACCTTGTGCACATGTGTTATCATATTTTCACAAGCATTTTCAAGGGTGTTAGCACTCCACTAGATCCTAAATGCATATGCAATGAGTTAGAGCATCTAATGGCACTTTGATAATCGCATTTCAATACGAGTTTCACCCCTCTTAATAGTACAACTATATAACCTAAATGTGATCACACTCGCTAAGTGTCTTGATCACAGAAACAAAATGGCTCCTACTATTTATACCTTTGCCTTGAGCCTTTTGTTTTTCTCTTTCTTCTTTTCAAGTTCAAGCATTTGATCATCACCATCATCATGATCTTCGCCATTGCTTCATCACTTAGAGTAGTGCTACCTATCTCGTAATCACTTTGATAAACTAGGTTAGCACTTAGGGTTTCATCAATTAACCAAAACCAAACTAGAGCTTTCAACCGAGCAAGGGGTGATTTTGTTACAAATAGTAAGAAAGTAATTATAACAAGATCGATAACTAGCAAATATATTAAAAACAGCAAGGAAACCCTACCAATCTTAATAGATTTAGCAGATAACTAATCCATATCAAAATTTGTATGAGATACGAGCCGGACCGATGCAACCATACAAATTTTGATATGAATCAAGGGTAACTTATATCAGTAATTATAAGAGATACGAGCTCGACCGATGCAACCTTACAATTATCTGATGATAACTAACTTATACCGTGCTTGTAAGAGATTAGACTTAACCGAGGGCAGTCTTAGAAACAAAATATAAGTCATGACGGAAACTCACAAACAAACCAGAGGTCGGAGTTAATCGAGGGCAGCCCTGCTTGCTGAAGAACTCATTGAGATCTACTCTACTCCTACTCCTAAGGGGTGGCATAAGCTAAAAAGTAAAGGTACTAGTTTCTGATTGATCACTGAGATGTCTATTGCAATTGCCGGGGTTCAATATTTATACCCGAGGCTTGACTATGAGTCCTGGTTGAAAAAGACCGATTACAAACTTGGAAAAGAAAACAAAGCTTCCTAAATTATGATAACTTGGACCTCAATCTTTCCTTTCTATGAAGTACGATGCGTCTTCATGTCTCTGCCAATGGTTCCCATTCCCTTGAAATGATGACATCATCTTATCTAGTCGATGGCAATTTAGTTAGCCGATCGTGCTGAATATTTTGGCTTTCCCTTGATAAGTTTCTGATCTTATGGCCTCCTTATCTTGAACCAAATTTTGGTGTCAACACATGCCCCCCAATTTTGGGATAAAATAATTTTATTACAAAACTACTTCTTATGACCGTTGCATGCGCCACACTTCCATCTACCTGCTCTGATCTTTGGCCCTTTTGCAGATCTATTCCATTGGTCTTTCTTGATTAAGGATATATCGAAGATCATGACATTTGGTCACCTGATGGTGATCATCCTCTTGACCTTTTGAGTATCCTTCTCCCCTTCCAACTCACGCTTATAGCCGATCTTTTGTCACCCCTAGAGTTTAGCTGATACCTGTTCTACAAATTCTTCTACTCTTGCCGACTGCTGCACCAGCGATCAACTTTTGGATTGATTGTCTCTTCAAGCTTGGTCCATCAGCTAATCAACTAGTCTTTAGCTGATCAGTTTTAGGGCCTGCCTCTAGACACGCATGAAAACACAAAATTGGGGCAGATAATATTTCATGTCCGCATTCCAGATTTGAATGAAACTATAAATAATCTTGATGAATAAAATTTTCAAATCCACTGCTTCTACAACTGCTGCCCTATCATTAGACCACACATGGCTTCCTCAATATTCAAGATGGCCCTCCATCTTCCATAAATCAAATTTATTTTTCATGACTCAAAAGATCCACCAGTATCCCACTCTAGCTATAAATACACCCCTAAAGGATAGTCGAGGGATCACATCTATTCCTACCTCTGCTCTTGTAACTGTGAAACTTCTCCTTCCCTTGTTCCTAGATCTAAAAGCCACATTTGGAGGAGTATGGATCACGGCAAGTGCACCGTCGGTGATCTCCCAGAAGAAAACCTTCCTCTCCGCTGGTGCCATAATTTTCAGGTGTAAGATTGAATCTATCTCTGATCCTTTACCCTCTGAAAGCTCTAGTTTGGTTTTGGTGAATTGATGAAACCCTAAGTGCTAACCTAGTTTATCAAGTGATCATGACATAGGTAGCACACTTCAAGTAGAAGAAGCTAATGAAGATCATAGCATGACAATGGTGATAGCATGGAGATGATCAAGGGCTTAAACTTGAAGAGAAGAAAGAGAAAAACAAAAAGCTCAAGGCAAAGGTATAAACCATGGGAGCTATTTTGTTTTGGTGATCAAGACACTTAGAGAGTGTGATCACATTTAGGTTTGATAGCCGTACTATTAAGAGGGGTGAAACTCGTATCGG